>NC_135373.1:129266237-129436237 GCF_049243985.1 Paroedura picta
TTGGGGGCTGCCCTGCCAATCTGCTGCCGGCTCACCTTTGGTGCTCTCCAGCGGCCGCCATGGTTGGGGCTCCCCCTCAGCTTGGCATTGCACAGCTGCTGCTGGCAGTACCCCCAGTGGGCAGCGGGAATTCAGGGGTATTGGCGGGAAAGCAAGTGGAGCAGGGGCTCAGGCGGTGATGTCCCTCGGCAAAAGACTACCCCCCCCCCCGGCCTCAGTAAAATTGTCAATCGTTGATCGGTCCCCAGTGATAAAAAGGTTGGGGACCACTGTCCTAAAGCATCCAAGAAAAGTGTGTATCCAACCTTTGCTTGAAGACTGCCAGTGACGGGGAGCTCACCCCACGTCCTTAGGCAGCCTATTCCACTGCTGAACTACTCTGACTGTGAACATTTTTTTTCCTGATATCTAGCCTATATCGTTGTAAGGTAAAGGTAAAGGTATCCCCTGTGCAAGCACCGAGTCATGTCTGACCCTTGGGGTGACGCCCTCCAGCGTTTTCATGGCAGACTCAATACGGGGTGGTTTGCCAGTGCCTTCCCCAGTCATTACCGTTTACCCCCCAGCATGCAAGCTGGGTCCTCATTTTACCGACCTCGGAAGGATGGAAGGCTGAGTCAACCTTGAGCCGGCTGCTGGGATCGAACTCCCAGCCTCATGGGCAAAGCTTTCAGACAGCTGCCTTACCACTCTGCGCCACAAGAGGCTCATTATATCGTTGTACTTGAAGTTTAAACCCATTACTGCGTGTCCTCTCCTCTGCAGCCAGCAGAAACAGCATCCTGCCCTCCTCCAAGCGACCACCTTTCAAATACTTAAAGAGGGAGGGCTATCATGTCCCCTCTCAACCTCCTTTTCTCCAGGCTGAACATTCCCAAGTCCCTCAACCTACCTTCATAGGGCTTGGTCTGAACATGCACTGAATATGAGCCAGACTTGGTGATTAAAAAGGCAAATGGGATTTTGCGCTGTATTAAAAGAAGTACAGTGTCCAGATCATATGAGGTGATGTTGCTGCTTTACTCTGCTCTGGTTGGACCTTATTTGGCTAAACATCTGGAAGAAGTTCCTGAGAGCGGTTCCTCAGTGGAACATGGTTCCTCAGGAAGTGGTGGGTTCTCATTTTTTGAAATTTTTAAGCAGAGGCTAGATCAATGGTTCTCAACCTGGGGGTTGGGACCCCTTTAGGGGTCAAACGACCCTTTCACAGGGCAAGCAGCTTGGCCGGGGTAGATAGAGTGTTCGTCTGTCTGGAGCAGCGGAAAAGAGCAAGATGGGCATGGTGGGACAAGAGGCAGAACTGAACTGAGAAAAAACAATTGATATACTATCATGAACAATGGATCATTGGTCAGTTTCAGCTTAATTTTTGTGAAAGAAAGAACACTTGGATAATTTTATGGTTGGCGGTGACCACAACATGAGGAATGGTATTAAAGGGTCGCAGCATTAGGGAGGTTGAGAACCACTGGGCTTGATAGTCATCTGACAGAAATGCTGATTTCATGGACTTTGGCAGATGGTGAGTGGGTGGGCAGGAAGGGATGAGCCAGGGTTTGCCTCTTGTGACCCCAGGGAATTGCTGATTGCCACTGTCAGATGGTAGGTGAATTTCATAGAATCATAGAGTTGGAAGGGGCCATACAGGCCATCTAGTCCAACCCCCTGCTCAACACAGGATCAGCCCAAAGCATCCAAGAAAAGTGTGTATCCAACCTTTGCTTAAAGACTGCCAGTGGGGGAACTCACCCCTCCTTAGGCAGCCTATTCCACTGCTGAAGTACTCTGACTGTGAAAAATTTTGTCCTGATATCTAGCCTATATCGTTGTACTTGTAGTTTAAACCCATTAATGCATGTCCTCTCCTCTGCAGCCAACGGAAACAGCATCCTGCCCTCCTCCAAGTGACAACCTTTCAAATACTTAAAGAGGGCTATCATGTCCCCTCTCAACCTCCCTTTCTCCAGGCTGAATATTCCCAAGTCCCTCAGCCTGTCTTCATGGGGCTTGGTCCCTTGGCCCCAGATCATCTTCGTCGCTCTCCTCTGTACCCTTTCAATTTTATCTACATCCTTCTTGAAGTGAAGTGAATCCAGCCTGGATTTGGGAGATTTTTGTGTTTTGGTGGGGGGATCACTTGGGTGTGAAATTGAGGTCACTGTGGGTGGGCAGGTAGTTGTGAGTTCCTGCATTGTGCAGGGAGTTGGACTAGATGACCGTGGAATTCCCTTCAAAGTCTGTGATTTAGCAGTGAAATGCGCTGCCTAAGGAGGTGAGGTGTTCTCCCCACTGGCTGTCTTCAAGCAGCGGCTGGACAGATCCTTATCCTGCATGCTGGAGGCTGATCCTGCCTTGAGCAGAGGGTTGAACTAGATGGACTGGATTGCCCTTTCCCACTCTAGGATTCTAATGCCACATTTATATTTACTATCAACCAAATGTTCCAGAGTTGTCAACTGTGAGTTCTGTGTAACTTTCTCACCAAGACCACACAACACCAAAACTACTAATATTAAATCACCTTAAATAACTTGCCAGATTACTTTTGTGCATGTAAGATTTTCTCCCCACCTCAGTGGAAACTTTGTCAACCCTTGCATGTATGGTATGAGGAGGAAGGTCTATGCCTTCCCGTCCTCTCCTCAGCATGAGAATGAGGTCTGCCAAGGCTCTCTGGAGAGAACAAACTGGTAATGGAGATGGGGAAGCTGAAATCATTAACACTCCGCTGTAGGCAGCTGATCTTTTCCTATGGGCCTGCCATGGTGCCTGCACTTTCTGTGTCTCATCTGCAGTCAGCTTGCTCTCCTTGATAGTAGGACACGTGAAAGGGACTTGGGAGTTCTGGTAGACAATGTTCAATCTGAGCCAATAATGTGACATGGCAGATAAGAAGCCCAATGTAATATTTATTTATATTTATATACCACCGCTCTCAAATGTCTCATGGTGGTTTACAAAGATTCATGAATACAACAAAATCCCATTAAAACGTAATTAAAACACAATATCAAGATGGTGGATAATAAATATATCACCCACTCCCCCCCCCCCCCCCCGTCCAGCAAAGGTCTATTACTCTCTATCTGGGAACAAGAGACTTAGTTGGTTTCAGCTAGAGATCCACAGCTGACAGTGCCGGAGCTGCTCTGGCCCCAACCATAAGCCTGGTGGAAGAGCTCCATCTTGCAGGCCCTGCTGAAAGCTGACAAATCCCACAGGGCCTGCAGCTCTTCCGGGAGTTAATTCTAACAGGGTAGGGCCAGGGCCAAAAAAGCCCTGGCCCTGGTTGAGGCCAGCCGTTTGTCCTGGGAGCTCAGGACCACTAGTAAATTCATACCCGCAGAGTGAAGAGCCCTGCGGGGGGCGTAAGCAGATAAGCGGTCCTGCAGATAAGCAGGACCCAGGCTGCTCATAGCCTTAAAGATTAAAACCAAAAACTTAAACTTGATCCGGAAGCAGACTGGTAACCAGTGCAGATGGCATAGCACAGGCTGAATATGGGCTCTCCACGATGTTCCACTGAGGACCTTTGCAGCCGCGTTTTGTACCAGCTTCAATTTCCAGGTCAGAGCCAAGGGTAGGCCCGCATAGAGCAAGTTACAATAGTCTAGTCTGGAAGTGACAGTTGCATGGATTACTGTCGCCAAGTGTTCGGAGGGCACGTAGGGCGCTAGTAGCAGCGCTTGGTGCAGATGAAAGAACGCTGTTCGGGCTATGTTCATGACCTCAGCCTCCATGGAAAGGGTCACACTCATCAAAGGTCACACTCAAGTTCCTGGCTTCTGGTGCCGGTGTTAATTGCACACCATCCAGCATGGGAGACGCTCTTCCTGATCCTGCCCCCTTCTGCCCAGCCAGAGGAGCTCCGTTTTGAAGGGTTTGAGTTTCAAGTGACTCTGCCCTAACCATCCAGCCACTGCCTCTAAACATCTGACAAATATATCTGGAGGGAGGGGGGAGTCTGTGTTGCTAGGAGCATAGAATCTAGAGCAAGGGAAGTTAAAATACCACTCTATTCTGTATTGGTTAGACCTCCTTTGGAATAGTGTGTCCAGTTCTGGGCACCACAGTTCAAGACGGATACTGACAAGTTGGAACATGTTCAGATAAGGGTGAGGTGGAAGGTTAAGGGGCTGGGATCCAGGCCTATGAGAAGAGGCTGAGAGAGTGGGGTACGTGTGGCACGGAGAAGAGGGTTACAAGGGGTAATACATATTGAAGAGGGGGCCAACTTGTTTTCTGCAGTTTTAGGAACAAGGACGAGAAGCAGTGGGTTCAAATTATGAGGAGGTTCTGCTTTAAAAATAACATTTTATCATGGTGAGGGAATATGTAGCCTTGCAATGGTGGCAGAGTCTCCTACATTGGAGGTTTTTAAATATGATTGGATGAGCCCCTGTGAAGAGGGTGTGGTTTTTATGTCCCTGTGAAGATGAAGGGCTGGACTGGATGGCTCTTGGGGGGTATCTTCCAGCTCTGGGTGGTTCTGATTCCTCCTGACAGCCTGCCCGGTGTAGGGATGAGAGTGCAGCCAGGTAGGGTTCTTTTTTTTTTTTTTAGAGGATGGACCATGTACTTCCATCCTTGTTCCTCTCCCTGCATAGTTTCATAAATATGTCCAACTCAGACCCTAAGCTTTCCTTCATAGGAAATTTCTCCCAGCCCTTTTGGTTGCCCGCTTCTGTCTTTTACATCTCTACAATATGCTTTTTGAGATACAGTGATTTAACTGCACAAGGTAGTTCAAATGAGACTGCACTACTATAGAAGAATCCAGTATTGTTTTATTCTCAGCCCCTTTCTTAAGGATTTAGGTTGCTTGTTTCACGGATGCTGTTGCTGCCACTGCGCGAGCCATCCAGGGCAAGTGCAAGGTCACTTCCAGTCTTGATCTTGGCCAGTTCAGAACCCATCAAAGCATTTTAAATATTTTCTTTTCACATCTGGTAAGGCCCTTGAGTGCCGCTGCCTCCAACCGGCTTGCCTGTCTGTCCAGCAGCCAGCCAGTTGACTTCTGTCCCCCACCCCTGACTACCCCCTCTTCCTTCCTCCAAGGCTCAAAGGCTGCAGATCCCTGCTGTGTGAGAGCTGCTCCTGCTGGAGTTCCCTGCCCGGGGGCCTCCAGCCTCCAGCCGTTCCAGGTCCTGGGGGGAGGGAGAGGCCATCCACAGGGTTCTTCCATCCCACCCCTCCAATCTAGTGCCCTTGAATGCAATGGACTTTGTCTTGCATTCCTTAATATTTTGTATTATTAACAAACTGATCATCGCCACCATCTCACTCCATTCAAAGGTCTTGCCCTCTAATTCCATGATTGTTAAGCTCATTCAGGGCTCCTTGGTGAGGAATCTTATCAAAAACTGCCTGGGATTCCAGTGTATAGTCCCTCCTAGATCACACTTACCCACAGACGTCTTAACTTGCTCAGAGCATTCCAACAGGTTGGTGAGGCAGCGTTTCCATTTGCTGACACCCTGCTTGTTTTCCTTGAACAGGCTTTGTATCTGTGCTTTTAATTTCTATGCCTAATTACAGTTTCTACTAACTTATTCAGAACAGTTGGTAAGCTAGCTAACCTATAATTTTTTGGATCCCCTCTAGTCCCCTTTATTAAAATCAGTGTGACAATCCTCTTTTTGATATTGTTTTGGAATTTGGAGGAACTTTGTTAACAATGTCCTATCGGTGTAACCCCACCTACATCTTGCACCAGGCCTGAGCTCCACTGAGAACCAAGTCAAGTTGTTACATTGCAAATCAGCTCCCTGACCAATTGCTCTAATGGATACACCTTTATGACCTTTATACCACCCCCCGAGACATCACAGTGAGGGGCCATATATGAATTACATGAATAAATAATTAGAAACTTTGTTTCTAATGACATGACTTGGCCAGCAATGCGACAGTAGTTGAAGTCACACAGAATCACCAAACATTCAGTATTGTCACCTCCCTTATTTCCCTTTGTGTCTCAAGTTCTTTCAAGTACTTTCTCATGGTTTCGAGTGGGCAATGATATACCACCAATTTTAAGTAACCTTTAGGGATTAGTATCTCTAAAAGGAAATCTTTACACAACTAGTGATCTGCAAAAGGGGTGCACTGGGCCACTGAAATCTAGATGCAATGATCTGAGATTTAGTTACATCTGGGCTGGACTATTTAATTGTACTTATTTTTGGTCACTCCTGAATAGGAGCTACAGTGAATGGAGGAAACTCAGTCAGATTTCTGGTTGGGGACGGCTAATGGGAACTCAATTATGCTGGCTGCTGATCTGCTCAATTATGCTGCCTACTGATCTGCTCCTGAGCCGAACTCAAGGTGTTGTTTTTGCCCTTTGAAGCCTCACCATGGCTTGGGACAAGTGTATCTGAAGGACTGTCACCTCCCCTTTATTCCTGCCCAGGAATTAAGGTATTGGGGAGAGATTCTAACATTTCCATCACTCAGCTGATTGGGAGGCTCAGAAGAGAGGCCTTCCCAAGGAGATGTGCCTGGACCCCCCCCCCCCATGCTTTTCATCTCTAGGAGGCAGCTGAATACTGCTTTATTTAAGAGCATTTGATTAAAGCAGTCCAAAATTGTGGTTTAAAATTTTGGTTTTATGCTTTTAAAAAATCTAATCCATTGTATGTATTTTATTGATATTGTGAACTACCTTGAGCTCCAGAAAAAGACTGCTAATAAATATTTTAAAGAAGTAAAATGTGGAATTTGCTGCCAGAGCATGTAGTGATGGCCATGGCATAGCATGAGAAGAGGATTAATGGAGACAGATAAAAAAAGATTCATGGAGAAGAGGCCTGTAAGTGGCTACTAGCCCTGGTGACTGGAGGGAATCTCAATGTTTAGCACCAGGAAACTTGTGAGTCCCAATACCAGCAGGCCGCTTCTCTGCTCTGTCAATGGACTGCCAGAGGAACAGTTTGGCCTTGTGCGAGATTGGAGGAAACAGACTGTCACTGTTTTCTGTCAGTAAAGGGCACCTTGCAAGACTGTTTTGGTCTTGAAGGGAGGCCTCTTTAGAGTCAGTTATGGCAGTGACCACCAAGCAGTTTGGGACTGCCTGACTTGTATGAATCACCCAAGCCCTGGTGCTCATTACCGTTCAACAGCAGCCACCCCATGAACATCAGTATTGCATGAGACAATGACTCTGGAAGACTCAGATTCAAATCTCTGCTCTGCCTGTGAATCTTGCTCAGTGACCTGTCACCAGTGTTGCCCTCAGCCTGTCCAGCATAAGACTTGTTGCAAAGCTAATGTGGAGGAGACCAATGAATCCCCATTGTAGAAAGGTGGGGAATAAATTAAATAATATATTATTAAATATTTATTTATTTAATTAATTAATTATTATACCACCCCTCTATGCAAGCGGGTGTGGAGCGGATTACAATAAAACATAGATTAAAAAACCATTGAAACCAGTTCTCTTCCCATCACCCTCTTAAATACCCACCACCAATTACTCAAGATGGAAAGTGCTATGACAGAAAGACGGTCTAAAGAAAATCCAAAAGTAAAAGGATTCAGATGTCTTTATACTAACGCCCGAAGCATGGGCAATAAAAAGGAAGAGCTGGGACTTCTCATGCTGATGGAAAGGTATGATCTAGTAGGCATCACAGAAACTTGGTGGAATGATTCTCATGACTGGAATGTAACGGTGGATGGATATGAAATGTTCAGAAAAAACAGAATAGATCGAAGAGGTGGAGGAGTGGCACTGTATGTGAGGAAAGGGCTTACCTGTCAGGAAATTCTAGTGAAGGAGAGCATATCTACAGTGGAAAGCATCTGGGTGAAAATAAGCGAGGGGAAAACAAACAGTGTGGTGGTTGGTGTCTGCTACCGACCGCCTGACCAACAAGAGGATGTGGATGCTGCACTTTGTGAGTAGCTGGAGAAAATATCCAAGCAGCAGGACCTTGTCATCATGGGTGACTTCAATTTCCCAGATGTGTGCTGGGAAACAAACTCTGCGAAGCGTCCTCAGTCATGCAACTTTCTGACCTGCCTGGCTGACAATTTCATTTATCAAATGGTAGATGAACCCACAAGAGGTTCAGCCATACTGGACTTAATACTGACCAACAGGCAAGAGTTGGTGGATGAGGTGAAGGAGGTGGGGACCCTAGGGGGAAGTGACCATGTCCTCATAGAATTCCTTTTGAGATGGGGAGCCAAGGAAGCTTGTAGCCAGACGCGGATGTTGGATATTCGTAGGGCAAACTTTAATAAACTCAGAGACATGATGAGTGTCATACCATGGACGAGAATGCTGGAAGGGAAGGGAGCATGTGAAGGGTGGGCGCTACTCAAAGAAGAGCTATTGCATGCTCAATCAATGACTATCCCAGAAAGACAAAAACACTGCAGGAGCTCTAAGAAGCCTATTTGGATGAACAGAGAACTTCAAGAGGAACTAAGAAAGAAAAGGAAAATGTTCAGGAAATGGAGGGAAGGACAGAGCTCTAAAGAAGAGTACCTACAGGTTACTAGGCACTGTAGATCAATCATCAGAAAGGCCAAAGCTGAGAGTGAGCTAAGATTGGCCAGGGAAGTCCATTGTAACAAGAAAAGATTTTTCAGTTATGTGAGGAGCAAACGTAAAGTAAAGGAGGCAATAGGCCCACTTTTGGGTGCGGATGGACAAACTCTAACGGAAGATGCAGAGAAAGCAGAAAGTCTTAGTGCCTATTTTACATCTGTTTTTTCCCACAGGTCGAAGTGTTTAGGCACATCTAGAGATGGCCGTAGCCAAAGGATAGTGTCTGGGTGGCAGATTAACATAGATAGAGAGGTTGTCGAGAGGCATTTAGCTGCACTGGATGAGTTCAAATCCCCTGGTCCGGATGAAATGCACCCGAGAGAATTCAAAGAACTTTCCAGAGAATTTGCACAGCCGTTGTCCATCATCTTTGGAACCTCTTTAAGGACTGGAGATGTCCTGGAGGACTGGAAGACAGCAAAGGGGGAGGAGGGCTGGTGAGAAAACAAACAGAAAACTCACAATCTTTACTTTCGCAGACTCCGGCTCCTGTCAGTCTGGTAAGAGATAATCTGGGAAGAATGCAGGATCAGCTGGTCGTTTCAGGTTTAGAAGGTTATTTACGACAAGGACACCATCATGACCTTGAGCAGCGACCCCCAACCTGTGGGCTGCGGACCACATGTGATCCTTCGACTAATTGGAGGTAGCCCTGAAGGATGCCTTCTCTCCCCCCCCGGCCCTTTATTTCCTCCCCCCTCCCCCAGCCCTTTACAACACACTTCATTGTTGTGGCATGTTTTGAAGGGATGTTTAAACATTACCATAGCAATCAGAGAGCGCTAGGGCAGTGGTTGAGAGTAGAGGAGTAAACTACCCCCCCCACCGGGCATCAGTAAAAGGCATTGAGTGGTCCTCGGTGAGTGGTCCCCGGCATTGAGTGGTCCCCAGTGATAAAAAGGTTGGGGACCACTGACCTTGAGCACATGCAGCGGAGATCCAGAGAACTCAGTCTCCGCGGATCTGTAGGACCCTCAGGATGCCGTTCCCAGTTCCTGGGGCGACCGTCGAGCGAGGTTTGCATACCTGCTCAGTCTGCCAGGTGCATTTGCTACTGACCCTCTGCTTGGCTCAAGACCTCGGCACAGACTGGGCTAGCACGGCGCCATCTTCAGTCGTTCTCCGAGCATGCAATAGCTCTTGTTTGAGTAGCGCCCACCCTTCACATGCTCCCTTCCCCTCCAGCATTCTCGTCCATGGTATGACACTCATCATGTCTCTGAGTTTATTAAAGTTTGCCCTACGAAAATCCAACATTTGCGTCTGGCTACAAGCTTCCTTGGCTCCCCATCTCAAAAGGAATTCTGAGGACATGGTCACTTCCCCTTAGGGTCCCCACCTCCTTCACCTCATCCACCAACTCTTGCCTGTTGGTCAGTATTAAGTCCAGTATGGCTGAACCTCTTGTGGGTTCATCTACCATTTGATAAATGAAATTGTCAGCCAGGCAGGTCAGAAAGTTGCATGACTGAGGTCGCTTCGCAGAGTTTGTTTCCCAGCACACATCTGGGAAATTGAAGTCACCCATGATGACAAGGTCCTGCCGCTTGGATATTTTCTCAAGCTGCTCACAAAGTGCAGCATCCACATCCTCTTGTTGGTCAGGCGGTCGGTAGCAGACACCAACCACCACACTGTTTGTTTTCCCCTCGCTTATTTTCACCCAGATGCTTTCCACTGTAGATATGCTCTAACCCTAACCATTTTAATAGTTTTAATGTATTTAATGTATTTTAATGCACTGATTCGTATTGAAATATTGTAAACCGCAGTGAGCCGATTTCCGAGAGCAGCAGTCATACAAATCGAATAAATAAATACATTGTGAAACTTATCGTAGCAAGTTTCCAGTATTTCAATATTCATCCAATTCAAACTTGTGGTATAAACTCTACTGATATAACATCAGCCTTCAGCTTTGTCAATAGAAGAAGAAGGAGAGTTGGTTCTTATATGCCACTTTTCTCTACCCAAAGAAGGCGGCTTACAGAGCCCTGATATCACTGCTCGGTCAGAACAATTTTATCAGTGCCGTGTATGTGGGGGAGTGCAGAATCGAACCCGGCATGCCAGATTAGAAGTCCGCACTGCTAACCACTACACAAACTGGCTCTCAGTTTTAGAGACCACTCTAAGCTAAATATTTCTTGATCGGCATGTAGGGCAACAATTAAAATGAATGTGCTACCAATTTTTTTTTTTATTTTAGGTTATCCCAATGGAAATAAAAGATAAAATCTTAACTAAGTGGCAAAGCATCATTAACAAATTTATATGGAACAACAAAAGACCCAGAATAGATGTCTTTTCATCCCTTAGCTACCCTGGAGGGCACTGACAATTTCCATCAACTTGGCATTGACAATTGCCATCACCAAGGTGCCAAGAAACATCACCTTTGGCTGAGCCAGCAAGGGAGCACTGACCAGCATTCTCAGATCAGGGGAATGCTGTGGACATAGTTTACCTTGATTTCAGTAAGGCTTTTGATAAAGTTCCACATTATATTTTTATTGACAAGTTGGTGAAATGTGGTATGGATTCTATTTCTGCTCCATGGATTGAGAACTTGTTTACAGATTGCACCCAAGGGGTACTTGTAAATGGTTCATTATCTTTTTGGAGAGATGACTGGAGTGCTTCAGGGATCTGCCCTGGGCCCTGTGTTGTTCAACATACTCATAAATGATTTGGATGAAGGAATAGAAGGGATGATATCAAACTGGGAGGGGTAGCAGACACAGCAGAAGACAAAATCAGGTTACCTGATGATCTTGACAGGCAGGAAAGCTTGGGAATAGAGAAGTAGACTTCTACTTCAGTGGAGAACTTCCATTTTTCCAAACCTAAACATCCACCAGTCTGCAGAATCATGGAGTTTCACAACAAAGCTCCTGCTAGAGCTGCAGGGCTCCTTGTACTAGAGGAGTCAGTCTACCTCGGTCCCAGAAAGGCATACTAATTTGCATAGCCTTGCGTGGTGCAAGTGGAGGCATGACCTAACCAGTCTTGGTGGACTTCTCCCACTGAAAAAGAAGGTTGTGCTCAGTCTACTAACGCCAGCCACCCGCACCCACCTTCCCCAGGACTATGTCATGGTATGGCTCTGAGGCTGGGCAGAGGATCTCTGGGCAGAATCAGGCTAGAAGACAAAGAGAGTCACACTTGACCAGACATGGTATTTATTTTTTATTATTAAATTCAATTAAGTTTTTTTTCCTCTTCATATATTTTTCCTCTAGGCACAATACAATACAAGGACTCTGTAGGTTTGACAGAATGTACAGAAACGTCAATAATCTACAACTGCTCAGGTAAGTTACAAAACCCTCCAATTCACAGCAGCCTGCACCACCTCGCTTTAGCCTTTATTGTACAAATGTAAAAAGTAGGGAAAGGGGGCAGGGGGGGCCTAGGCAGAAGAGTTTGTACAAGGTTTTGGGGCTGTGAATAAAACATTCCTGTGAAAGGGGAGATCGTACTGCCTGCCAAGCTGGACCACAACCCACGTAGAGGAAGGAAGGAAGGAAGGGAGATCAACAATCCATGAGGAGAGGTATCCACATGATTGACATTGGGATGGGATTATATTATACAGGGAAGGCGGAGAAAGGGTCACCAGCTGCATGAAGTGGCCAGCAGGACTTCAGAGAGACAGGCACCTGCCCACAGGGATGACAATGGAGGCTCCAGTGTCTTTTGAGGCCTAGGCCAACCCAAGGCTGGCAATGCCTGCCCCACCCCCAGACCCATTTTCAGCTAACCAGTAGCAGATGATGCAAGTATTTCAGTCAGCCCACACCCCGTTCATGCTCCGGCAAGGGCAGTTGCCTCTCCTGATAACCAAGGCCAGGAATTGGCGACCTTGGGCTTGGCGTAGCTGAGGACGAGGCCCAAGGGCTTGAGGGCTCTAATACTGTTCTGGCTGCCATCTCTGCTTCCCTCTGCAGCAGCACAATGGCTGTATACGTGGCCTGGTCCTATTTCCCTGCCTTAGCAGCAGGCCCTCTTGGCGAACAAGCCAGCGAGCTACAGGAGGCAAGAGAAGGGTCTCCTTACCATGCTTCCCCCTCAGAAGCGTGGAAGCTGAACTCTCTAGGGCAGTGCTGGAGGGGTGGAGTCTCCCCCTACTTGCACTTTCTGCTGCTTTACTCCCCCAGTCTATTCTGATGCTGGTGTAACAGACTGACTCTGCACAGAGGAATAGCAGCCCGTGACCGTAAAGAGGGGTGTCTCCTTCCTACATAACCCTCCATTGACCTTGTCTGGACCCTATCACTCGCTGAGACCTAGGTGGGCAACAACAAGGCAAGCTCAGGCATCAGACAAGCAGCTCTGGATGCGGTCAATCCACTGCTGGGCCAGCTGCACATCCTGGGCACAGAAATTGTAAACACGCTTTGTTGTCTTCAGCTGCGGAGAAGGAAGGAAGATGTCATACAAGAATGGTCAACAGTAAAGTCATGGAAGCCTGATCAGGGTGTAAAACAGCATGCAGCAGCCTAAAAGGCCTCAGGTGAGAAACAGAACAGCTCAAAAAAGGGAACCCTCCCTTTAAAAGCCTGGGCACAAAGAAATATGTAGTGGTTAGGAGTGCAGACTTCTAATTTGGTGAGCTGAGTTTGATTCCACGCTCTCCCACGTGCAACCAGCTGGGTGACCCTGGGTCAGTCACAGCATGTTCTGACTGAGCAGTAATATCAGGGCTCTTGCAGCCTCACCCACTTCACAGGGGGTCTTGTTGTGCGAGAGGAAAGGGAAAGCGATAGTTAGCTGCTTGGAGACTCCTTTGGGTAGAGAAAAGTGGCATATAAGAAACAACGCTTCTTCTGTTCTGACCGAGCTGTGATATCAGTGCTCTCTCAGCCTCACCCACTTCACAGGGTGTCTATTGTGGGGAGAGGAATGGGAAGACTTTGAGACTCCTTTGGGTAGAGAAAAGTGGCATATAAGGACCAACTTCTTCAGTAATATCGGGGCTCTCTCAGCCTCACCTCCCTCCCAGGGTGGCTCTTGTGGAGAGAGGAAGGGAAGGCGAATGGAACCCACTTTGAGACTCCTTCAGGTACAGAAAAGCAGCATATAAGAACCAATTATTATTATTATTATTATCCGCCACGGCACGCCAGCTCATGGCGGGTGATAACATAGAATTCCCATAACAATAAAACCCCTTTAAAACAAAATAGAATAATACAAAACCTTAGCATGGTGGGAAAAAAATCCTTTCCCATAACGGGACACCTGCCAATGGGCAGCAGAGGGCGATGTCAGCAATCAACACTCAAGATGGTCAAAGGGTGGCATACTTCTAAGAGTGGGGGGGGCACCAGATCTTCCTCCTAGATGGGCCTCAACCATAGACCTTGTGGAAAGCCAACAGCTCCTGTAGCTCTCCCAGGAGCTCATTCCACTAGACAGTGTCAAGGGCCGAAAAGGCTCTGGCCCTGGTTGAGGTCAAGCACAAGGCCCTGTGGGGGGCATAGGGTGACAAATGGTCCCTTAGATACATGAGTCCCAGACAGCAAAGGGCCTTAAAGGTCAAAACCAGAACCTTGAACCGGATCTGGGCCACAACTGGTAACCAGTGCAGCTGCCTCAGCACAGGATGGATATGGGCCCTCTAAGATGTTCCTGTGAGGACCCTAGCAGCTGCATTCTGCACCACCTGCAATTTCTGGGTCCGGGACAAGCGCCCACATAGAATGAGTTACAGAAGTCTATTCTGGAGGTGACTGTTGCATGGATCACCATGGCCAGGTGCTCAGAGGACAGATAGGGCACTAGTAGTATTGCCTTAGAAAGGTGGAAAATGCCTGGAGGGCTACTTTCTTGACCTGTGCCTCCATGGTCAGCAAGGCATCCAAGGTCACTTCCAGATTCCTGGCCTGGGGTGTGGTAATCTGTCCCATTCCTACCCAGTCACAGGACCTCAGTCTTGGATTAGTTGAGTTTCAGGCGACTCTGCTCAAGCAATCCATCTACGGCTTTGGTTTTTATATCTTGCTTTTCTCTACCAGACAGTATCTTAAAGCAGGTTCCCTTCCATAGTTCATGAGAGGCCTCCAACAGATCTGGAGCGAATTTATTTGTTAATAAATTATTCTCAATTGGGATGAAGCACAGGAGAGTCCGAACAGAAGGCTTCTTTCACACAACGTATTACTAAGCTATGGTGCTTACAGCCATGGGACATGGGGATAGCTCTCAGTTCAGATCCTTTCTACCAGAGAATCAGACATGCTGATGAAGGAAGGAAACATCTGTCTTCCCTGGCCTTAGCGGCTGAATGGCACCTGTCAGCAGCCTGTCCATTTCTGTCTACATGCTTGGAGAGGGCAGACACGAAAACCAGTGGCTACTGGTGCTGTGGATCTTCTGGGCAACTACTGCAGGGAACAGTATGCTGAACTAGGTGGCTTGCTGGCCTGATCCAGCAGCGCTCCTCCTCTTCTGCTGTCACCCTCTCATCTCCACTGAGCACAGGCCGTTCCCTAACCAAAGCAGGAGTGGCAACCCATAAAGACTCACATCAAAGAAGGCCTTTTCATCCACCATTTTTGGAGCTCCCATAGTGGGGGTGCCTGGCATGATAGACTCCACCTCCGCTAGGTCAATGACGCCTTTGCACTCGGTGTCCCGATGGCTGTCATAGTACCGCAGCTGCAAGAGAAAGATTGTGAAACTCCCTGCTTTTGTCCCCCCACATGTCCCTGCCCCCATCCCCCAGTCTCTCCCACCTGGTGCTTGGTTTTATCCAGCACAAACCACCGTGGCTTCCATGGTTTCATGAAGGCTCCTTTTTTGTACAGCGTTCCCTCATATGACCTGCAGAAGGCAAGGAAGGTTTAGTGTGGAACGGTCACTGGAAGGCAGCCGATTCTTGACAAGCACAGCAAGCCCTGACCAAATCTGCCCTGAAGGGAGCTTTGCCTGTACCGGTTCTCGCTTTCTGCTGTCTGGAACTGGCTGTACAGGGTGCTGGTGCTTCTGCGCCCTCCCTGCTTCCCACTGGATGGGGTGGACGTGCTGCTGGTATCACTGTCCAAGCTGAGGTTGATGGTGGAACTGACGCCACTCTCTTGCAGGTAGACGCCCAGGGAGCGCCGCTGATGTGGCAGACTAGAGACCATTAGCAAGGATCCAGCTGCCGCCTGGGAGTGAAGAATGGACATCACACATGTGGGGAAGGCAGCCACTGGCCAGCCCCCGCCCGGAGTCCTCCCAACTCTAGACTCCTTACTCTGCTGCTGGCGTCTGCCTGGGCCTCTGACCTCTGGAAAGCCTTCACTTTGTCCCATGTGTCTTTCCAACGTTCTGGAACCTGCCCCAGCTCCATTTCGAGATTTTGGAGCTCCTGCAAGGTGGAAAATGCCATAGTCAGCTCAGGAACTCACACAGCACATGAAAGCCAATAGAAATCAGGCAACTGCTTTGCAACTCCCTGCTGGTTTGCTGCATTCATGATTTTGACTATCAGAAGATCAAGTTCTTCAGGGCACTGAGAAGTCAACTCTACCCCCAGCCCCTTTATGCAGTGTCAGGTATTGGCTGCAGCTGTCTTTTCCCCATAAGAACCAAGCATCCCTTTGTGTGGCTGGGAAGCTTCCACATACCTGGAAGAGCATAATAAAGATAAGTGTAAAGTTCTACAGCAGGGTCAGAAAAATGAAGAGCATGCCTACTGGATGGGGGATACGCTTCTAGGTAAATTGAAGGAATGCAATCTGGATTTTCAGATAGTTAGGTGGATAGGGAATTGGTTAGAGAACCGCACTCAAAGAGTTGTTGTCAATGGTGTTTCATCAGACTGGAGGGAGGCAATAAATTGAAGGACTGAAATGTATCCATCAGTCCCTCACTGGCAGTCTTCAAGCAAAGGTTGGATACACACTTTTCTTGGATGCTTTAGGATGCTTTGGGCTGCTCCTGTGTTGAGCAGGGGGTTGGGCTAGATGGCCTGTTTGGCCCCTTCCAACTCTATGATTCTGTGATTAAAGGTAAAAAATAGATCCTTGAATTTGATCTGCAACCAATACAGCTACCTCAACACAAACTGGATATGAGCTTTCCATGAGAACCCTGGCTGCTGCATTTTATTTCCGTCTTGGCCATGGGTTGGAGACCATGCTGGTTGCCCTGAAACTATATCTCGGCAACATTTGAGATTTTTCACCATGTGTTGCTAGCCTGCCACCTGGCTGGAACTGGAACCTGAGGGACAACCCTTCAAATGGGGTTATATTTTCTCCCAGCTTGGTGTAGTGGTTAGGAGTGCGGACTTCTAATCTGGTGAGCTGGATTTGATTCTGTGCTCCCCCACATGCAACCCTATGCCCCTTGCACAGTTTTCCGCTCTTTGAATTCTAACAGGTTGGCGGCTCTGTGAATTTTAACAGGTTGGTGATCCCCGACCCACCTGAGGTTTGCCTGGTCCTGGCCCCTACCTAATGGAATAAGCTCCCGGAAGGGCGTAGGTTCCTGTTGGAGCTACTACAGTTCTGCAGGGCCTGGGAGACAGAGCTCTTCCGGCAGTCATTACATTGGGGCCAGAGCAGGGAGGATCTATGTAGCCTCTCCTCCAAAAACATCTAATCACTATATTTGTAACATCTAGACATCAAGACCACACTTATTGAGACTTGGGATTGGGTTATATCTGTTGGGCCAAATTGGGTTGCAGGGTGAGGGCTGGGGTTTTATAGGTGCTGTGATTTTATTGTGTTTTATCCTTTTGTTGCAAACCGCTGCAAGCCAGATGGCCCAAGAGCGGTGGTTAACAAGTCAAACAAACAAGCAAGCAAACAAATGCCATTTCAAACATGAGCACTTATCCCTTATCCCTAATATAAGCAACTGGGGAAGGGGAGGGTCTTAAAAAACTGGACCTGCAGGTGGCATATCATACAGTGAGAATTATAGCGGAGGATTAATGGAAGATGGCCTTTAATAACCCCGTGGGTCAATATGAATACCTGGTGATGCGTTTTGAAGAAGAAGAAGAAGTAGAAGAACAAGAAGAAGAAGAGGCTTACGGTCACCTTCCCTTTCCTCTCCCCACAACAGACACCCTGTGGGGTGGGTGAGGCTGAGAGAACCCTGATATCACTGCTCGGTCGGAACAGTTTTATCAGTGCCGTGGCGAGCCCAAGGTCACCCAGCTGGCTGCATCAGAAGTCAGATCAGAAGTCCGCACTCCTAACCACTACACCAAACTGGCTCTCTTTTGGAGTCAATGGGGCCCTGGGTATGTTCATGAACTTGATCAGGGATGTGTTGAATTCTTTACTGAACAAAGGGCATGGTTGTTTATAAATCAATATTCTGATTTATGCACAGACCCTTGAGGAGCATGTCCCCCTGGTACAGGCAGTGCTGAGACAGTTGTGCAATAATCAATTGTGCAACTGTTCCACCCCAGTAAATACCTGCAAAGTCACCTGGACAAAACCTTCTCGATACCTCTGGCACCTGGGGAAGGAGGGAGGCATAGGAATGTGCTCTGTCTAATGAAAACTCAGGAGTGTGTGCTGACCCAGTGAGCCCTTGCCACATCAGGGGCTCCAGGCCTGGCCTGGAGACTTTGGAGGTGGTCCTGGAGATAACATTGGAGGAGTGGTATTATTGTATTCTTCCAGGCACCTAAACCAGCCCTATGAAGTAGGTGTATAACATCCTATGTAACCCTTTGTTCTTTGCACTGGCGCTTTGGATATTTAGATCCCCATGACTTTTTCTTTTTACTACAGCTAAAATAAAAAAGAACTAATTTAAAAGTTTTCCAGTCTGGCATGTCTGGGGCCAAGGGACCAAGCCCTATGAAGATAGGTTGAGGGACTTGGGAATGTTCAGCCTGGAGAAAAGAAGGTTGAGAGGGGACATGATAGCCCTCTTTAAGTATTTGAAAGGTTGTCATTTGGAGGAGGGCAGAATGCTGTTCCCATTGGCTGCAGAGGAGAGGACACGCAATAATGGGTTTAAACTTCAAGTACAACGATATAGGCTAGATATCAGGAAAAAAAATTTCACAGTCAGAGTAGTTCAGCAGTGGAATAGGCTGCCTAAGGAGGTGGTGAACTCCTCCTCAATGGCAGTCTTCAAGCAAAGGCTGGATACGCACTTTTCTTGGATGCTTTAGGATGCTTAGGGCTGATCCTGCGTTGAGCAGGGGGTTGGACTAGATGGCCTGTATGGCCCCTTCCAACTCTATGATTCTATGATTCTATGTCACCAGGTGATGTCATGCTAGGCAAATGAACCCTGTTTAGGCTGCAGCGTTGTCAGATACTAGCAACATTGCCATTACAAGAGGGGGGATAGCAAGTTGCACCCATGCACCTATCTTTCAAAAAAATTCTTGCCCACAGAGCTGAACTGGCCAATCTGGGAGAAAGGTGGCTGCAATGAAACTAGCTTTAACTGAATGGTAATATCTGCTAGAAGGGAGCTGCATCTGTTTTCAAGTGCAGACAGGCCGCAAGTATTTTGTGGTCCTGACCACAAAGCATAATCATTGTTATTGCGTGTATTTGCAATTTTGCTTCTAGAAAACTAAGTTGTTTATACACAAATTTGCCTATTAATATAACTGCCCATCATCTGACTCATGGCACTGAAAGGAGACCATAAGGCCACCTGCCAGTTTTGTAGCCCAAAAAAGACAAAGAGTGGAAAGATGATGGCAAAGGAGAAAGAGGGAAGGCCCTCAGTCAAGGAACACCTGTAAGCAGTCGTGGGGTGGCCTCTTCCTACAGACTGGTATATGTTCTCCTCTGCTTCTTGCCCAAACCCAACCCATTCCATCCCAAATTGTTGTGGAGCTTGTCACATTAGGGGGCCAGAAGCTGCACAAGGTCAAGAGCAGACATGCTGGACTTGCCCTCTCAGGGAGGGCAGAGGAGTGGTTGCATAGGCAAGCCCTGAGGCCTAGTCTCATGTGGGTCAGCTATGAAGCTCTTCCTGCGGCTGGGCACTGCATTCTGCAAAGCAAACCACAGACTGCTAACCTCCAGCAGCCGAGAGATGGCATCAGGCTCCAAGCGGCTGCAGTTGTCATAACAGGGCCAAATGATCCTGCGCTTGCTCTGTGGAGTGCTGGTGTCCTGCTGTCCGGCCTCCTCGGTGGGCTCTGTTTGGCCCTGCACCAGCTCCCAGTCATATGAGGGGCCCTCAGACAGGGTCTCCTGCGTGTAGTAGTCCCAGACTTTGAGGTTGGAGACGTTGCTATATGGACGGAGCACCTGAGGACAAAGCCGGAACCTTACTGTTTGCCATATAGGCCAAGAGGACAAGGTTCTCAAGGCAAACTGAATGTGACAGGAAGTGCCTGGCCATTCAGCTACTGCCCCCACTGAGCTCCTCTGCTGGGAGACACCAACCCAGAGGGGTGAGGCCAGCAGCATCCAACTGCTCACCGGTTGCTGTGGCTTAAGCTCACCTCCCCATCCTCAGGAGCATACATGTAATTGAAGAAGACTGGCGTCTTCTTATTCAGGCGGTCAATGTAGTCCCAAATGGATCTGAACAGCTGGGGAGGCCCCTTCCGCTCTCCTTTCTCTTCATACAGGAGGCCTGCCAAGAGGGAACACACAGTGGGTGGGTGGGGGGTGTGTGTCATGCTGCTGTCTCCAGAGCTAGCCACCCATGTTCCACCATGCTCCAGGGCTTTACCCAGCTCTAGCCGCTCATAGTCGGAATCCAGCAGGAAAGTGCGGAAACGAGCGGATACGACATGGTAGCTGAGAAACTTCAGGTAGTACTGGCTAAACTCGAACTCCAGGGGGAATTGCAAGTGGACCTGCAGTGTGGGGCGAGAGACGTCAGATTGAGAGATGCTGCTTGGGGTGCTCAGGCCCCACTGCAGCCAGAACACTGATCGGCTCTCACCTGGTGGACACAATCCAGGAACTGGAGGAAGACGGGGGTGAAGCCACTGCTCTGGCTAGTTAAGGTCTGTGCCCCTCGATGGCTGAATCGGTGCCCAAAAGACAGCCACTCCTTCTCAACCAGAAGCCGGAACCCTTCCATAGTACGGTAGTAAGGGTCCGACAGTAGCTGTACCAGAGACACCACCTGCAGGAGAGGTGGGGGGGGGTAAGGATCATCAGTATTCACTCCGCGGGAAGGTCCACAGGGAGAAGTTGGCCCAGACGAACCTGAGTAGTTATGTCCCAGCCATCCTCCAGGCTAACCAGCACAGAGGAACCCGTGTCTAGCAGCTCTACCACAAGCACAGAGATCTGCAGAATCTTGTGGATCTGCCAAGGAACACAAGATGAAGAATCAAAGCAAAGGTTGGATACACACTTTTCTTGGATGCTTTAGGCTGATCCTACATTGAGCAGGGGGTTGGACTAGATGGCCTGTATGGCCCCTTCCAACTCTATGATTCTGGGAATCAAACAGCAGGGAGAGAAGAGAGCATAGCCCCCTGCTACCCGGACAGCTACCTGGACAGTGTGCAGTAGCCAGGCTGGCTCACCTCCTCTGCAAGCCCAAGCAAACAGTATCCGAGATTGGAAGGTGGTGTGCATCCACCACCAGAAAATTCATGGCCAAGGGCACCGGGCACCCAGAGTGCTGGATCGTGATGTAGGACCCCCAATTTCTCCAGTGAATCAGTAGACCAATGGGCAGGGCAGAGTTCTGTGGAAATATTAGCCAGGGCTTCCCTTCCCCAGCCACTGACCTGCACCAGCCACTCAGACTCCTCCAGGGAGCGCAGATAGGTCATGCCGGGCTCTGCTGTAGGGTTGCCAGGCACACAGGCCTTCATGAGCTTCTTGAAGCTGGTCTTGACCTGCCGTGCCTCAAAAACCTCAATGGGCACCACCTCCCAGTGCTGCAATGGATCTGGCTTTACTCCCTACATTTGTGGGTCATAAAGAGAGAGGCAGCTTCAGTACTGTGGCCTCTGACACCAGTCGCTGCCTGGATCCAATGTGCCACTTGGGAGGCTGGGTCTTGGCCTCCATGCCCAACACAAGAGCAGTACCCTAAGCTGGGATTTGTCTCCGATGATGTACAGGGAAGCCCGGTGCTGGCGCAGGAAATTGACCTCAGAGGGGGACCCGTTCGGTTGGGTGTTCAACAGCTCCTTCCCTGCCAAGCGGGAGCCAATCTCCACGTTGAGGGCGTAGCTGCTCATGCGGCCACTGGCTCGGATGCTGCCCCACTTGCCTGTGAGGAAAAGCAGGTCAAATTCAGGCACAGTAGAGGGACATCTGCTTCCTGACAGATGTGCTTCTCCCAGCTCTGGATCCAGGCCAGCTGGAGTTCAGTGTTGTTGCCTGGAAGCTACCCCCCTCGTCCTCATCTGAGTTTCTGGCCCCATCATGTTCTCAAAACCGGGGGTACATTCAAAGCTAGCATAGCACATCAGGCCTTCCAATCCTTACCAACAAGGGGCTGAGATGCAAACCAACCCAGGCAGAGGCATGCGGCGAGGCTACAGAATAGTTAGCGCAAAGGGTGGGTTAGTCTTCCAGTCTGTCTCCCAGGAGCTGAGGTGGGAGGAGTTAGTGGTGTGAATGTCACATGGCCGGGGTTAGTGCACCCCCCCCCCCGCACAGTACCTCTGGGGGAGTCACGTCCCTTTGCCGACTGGCTCTTGGGGCTGGAGAGGGTAATGCCCCTAGCTCGGTGACCTAGTGCTGAGAGAGGACAGGATGATGGAGAAATAAGGATGGTATGGCTGACTTCTATGAATGGAGGGGTGGCACGGAGGAAGTGCAGATAAGATGGATGGACAGACTGAGAGCCCACCCTCTGCCCCAAAGAGAATCAGCCCTGCCCCTAAGAAGCAACGGTTACGCAATCTCTGCTGTGCCCGCAGCGGACAAACGGATCTCACCTCCACGGCTAATAGTGCCGGGCCCTTCGTCCTTCCCTCCCATCACCTGCTTCATAAGGGATCCCAGCTTGGGCTGCCGCTTCTCAGAAGAATCTGTAGCACCAACAGAACAGGGGACATTCCATTCCAGCAGCAGGGGAAAAGGAACGGACCCTGACCACTGGGCTGCAAGCCAGGGAGAAGGGAAGCTGGAGGCGGTAGGAGGGAGGGAGGGAGGCAGGGCCATTCGCCAGCCCCAGGGGAAGGGCCTCCTGCACCCCAAGGGAGCAAAGGCCAATGCCTTGCCAGGGGAAGCAGAACCAGAGGGCTGGCCAGCTTCCGAAGGCCAGTGAGCCGGAATTGGGTTGGGGCCTTCCATGGAGCCAGACCCTCAGTCCCTCCTGCCTGGTCCTTTCCACGGGGGATGCTGCCAGGGGCCTGAAGCAGGGGCCTCCTGCAGGCCAAGGAGTTGCCCTACCACTGAGCCACCATGGCCCCTGTCCCTCCTTTCTCTTCTCCTCCCCTCCCTGCCCCCCCCCTCCCCAGGGATTACACAGACAATGACTGAGGGTGGGGATGGTGGGCTGGTTGCAAGAGGAAGGCTGAGTGTAATGGGGGGTGGGGGTGGATATGGCACCAGACTCACCTAGAGGCAACTTCTCTGGGCTGGGTGGGCCAGGCTTGTGCTCCCCCCTCCCCAGAGCAAAGCATCCAGCTTACCTGAGCAGCTCATCTGGGCAGAAGTGAAGCCGCTAAGGGTGTTGCGGCCGCTGGCCTCTGCGTAGTGAGGCATGGAGCTGATGACAGCCTGGAGGTACTTCTCTTGCTCCAAGCTGGTGGAGTCAGCTTGAGAAGGGCCTGCTGGGGGGGGGGGGGGAGGATTACAGCCTCAGCAAGGCCCCAGGAGTCTGGGGGGGGGGGAGAGGATGACAGCCTCAGAAAGGCCCCTGGAGTCTGGGGGGGGGCTGTCTGGAGTGGCCCCCTCTCAGCCCGCAGAGTGTGGATACCTGTAGCGGGAGCATTCTGTGACTTGAAGAGGCCAACCACACCTTTGCCGTGCAGCCCACCAGAGCGCAGCAGCACAGCCTTGGTTCGGGAACTGCGCCAGCACACCACAGGGAAGCGGTTCTGGCGGTAGCAGCGTGAGATCCGCTGAATGGTGTTGTCCTGGATACTCTGAGGGACGATCAGCAGCCCCGGGTAACTGCATGGAGGTAAACCATAGGCAAGAGAGTGAGAGTGGCAAAAGATGGGAAGGAAAACCATCTTTCATGCCAACGAGCCGAGGCTGGGAGATGAAGTGCCCATATGCAGCTGCAAGCTGTCCTGAACTGCAGAAAGGGGTGGGGGGCTGATGTGTCGACCCCATTTC
Source organism: Paroedura picta (assembly GCF_049243985.1). Lineage (NCBI taxonomy): Eukaryota > Metazoa > Chordata > Lepidosauria > Squamata > Gekkonidae > Paroedura > Paroedura picta. The sequence continues at coordinate 129,290,004 of NC_135373.1, forward strand.
TGCTCCCTGAGTCCCAGATCTCTTCCTCCACAAGATGTTTTGAGGATTTTTGGAGGGCTCTCCTTGTTTCACACCCATTCCTGTCCTGGTGCATTCCCTCAGGGAGCTTCAGGATCTGCAGCAATAGCTCTAGCCTTCTGCAAAAGCCCACCAGAGGCTGCTTGGAAGATCATCGGAGGGCCAGTGGCCATTCACCCGCTTTTTCACTTGCCTCTTTGACAGATTGCATATTCTGGAAGGGAAAACATGGCACCTGTCCTTCTTTTGCCTGGGGAGCCAAGTGTAGCTGCAGACGGCAATTTAAAATGTGGATGAGGCAGAGGAGGAAAGAGGTAAGTGCTGCCTTCTGCCAGCAACCACCCAGAGTCTGCACCCAAGATCCCAATTCCCAATGCAGTGAGCAGTGCCCCACCACAGGTCGCTCTCCCAGGAACCTCAGCACCTCCTTGCCACCTGTACCCATCTATTTTTGCTGGGGAGAGTGAGAGCTATCACTTGCACCCTTGATCCCTGTCTGTCATGGCTCCTTAAGGGAGGAGGCCTTCGGATAGGAGAGCAGCTCATGGAGATTGTTAACTGCTCCCTCCAGTCGGGGGAGTTTCCTGAGCCACTTAAGCTCTAAGAAGCCTATTTGGATGAACAGAGAACTTCAAGAGGAACTAAGAAAGAAAAGGGAAATGGAGGGAAGGACAGAGCTCTAAAGAAGAGCACCTACAGGTTACTAGGCACTGTAGATCAATCATCAGAAAGGCCAAAGCTGAAAGTGAGCTAAGATTGGCCAGGGAAGCCCACTGTAACAAGAAAAGATTTTTCAGTTATGTGAGGAGCAAACGTAAAGTAAAGGAGGCAATAGGCCCACTGTTGGGTGCAGATGGACAAACTCTAATAGAAGATGCAGAGATAGCAGAAAGTCTTAGCGCCTATTTTACATCTGTTTTCCCCCACAGATCAAGGGTTTAGGCACATCAAGAGATAGCAGTAGCCAAAGGATAGTGTCTGGGTGGCTCTAGATGAGGGGTGGAGGGACTACTCATCAAGTTTGCAGATGACACCAAATTGGGAGGACTGGCAAATACTCCGGAAGATAGAGATAGAGTTCAACGAGATCTGAACACAATGGAAAAATGGGCAATGAGAACAAGATGCAATTTAATAAAGATAAGTGTAAAGTTCTGCATCTGGGTCAGAAAAATGAAAAGCATGCCAATTGGAAGAGGGATACGCTTCTAGGTAACACTGTGTGTAAACGAGACCTTGGGGTACTTGTGGATTGTAAACGAAACATGAGCAGGCAGTGTGATGCAGCGGTAAAAAAGGCGAATGCCGTTTTGGGCTGTATCAACAGGGGTATCACATCAAAATCACAGGATGTCATAGTCCCATTGTATATGACACTGGTCAGACCACACCTGGAGTACTGTGTGCAGTTCTGGAGGCCTCACTTCAAGAAGGACGTAGATAAAATTGAAAGGGTACAGAGGAGAGCGACGAAGATGATCTGGGGCCAAGGGACCAAGCCCTATGAAGATAGGTTGAGGGACTTGGGAATGTTCAGCCTGGAGAAAAGGAGGTTGAGAGGGGACATAATAGTTGTCTTTAAGTATTTGAAAGGTTGTCACTTGGAGGAGGGCAGTATGCTGTTTCTGTTGGCTGCAGAGGAGAGGACACGCAGTAATGGGTTTAAACTACAAGTACAACAATATAGGCTTGATATCAGGAAAACATTTTCACAGTCAGAGTAGTTCAACAATGGAATAGGCTGCCAAAGAGGTGTGAGCTCCCCCTCACTGGCAGTATTCAAGCAAAGGTTGGATACACACTTTTCTTGGATGCTTTAGGATGCTTAGGGCTGATCCTGCATTGAGCAGGGGGTTGGACTAGATGGCCTGAATGGCCCCTTCCAACTCTATGATTCTGATTCTATGATTCTATGACAATTAGCTTACAAAGGCCAGGTTCTCTGGTTCACAACTTTCTGAAATCAGTCATACTTGGTTTTGACAGGGCTTGGCTGGTCCTTCTGCAACAGGATCCAAAGTCTGCTGGCTACAGGTCCCCCTACAGGCCATGCTTACCTTCGGCAAACTGCGTACATCCGGTTGACGGTGGAGATGCGAAATGGCTCGTTCTTTGAGCGGGTGAGGCTGTTGCTCAGGGTGCCTAAGCCCAGGCGCTGGTAGTCCCTGCAGCAGGCCCGTTCTACCAGGTGGCTCATGGTCATCTTGTCTGAGGGCCTGATGGTGGTAGATGGTGTCAAGGTACTTCTTTCCATTTCTTCCGACACTGCAGTCACCAAGGTAAGGCAAGACCAAACGCAGGAGGACAGTCATGTATTCATACCCCATTTGCCCTCCTCCTGGGCAGCCCAAGTTGCTCTCTCCCAGCTTCACTCTCCTGTCCTCCATATTCATCCCCAAATCACCACCCCATTAGGTACATTGGGCACAGTGGGAGAAGGGTGCTTGTATCTCTATGCTACTCTGTTTATTCCTCCTTCTCTGTCAGGAGCCAAGATATAAGTCCAGCCCCTGCAGCTGGCACATATTTTCTCCAGATTGCCTGAGGCCCACCCTCACTCCGCTATACCTGAGATCTCATCCTCCTGGTCCTCAGGGAAGTGCTGCTGGGTGCCACGCTGCTCCCACGGAGGCGGGGTGTACTTCTTGCGGGTCACGTACTGGCGGCCAATGGTCTTCTTTGCATTCTTCACCAGGATCTTGGAGATCGCCCTGAAAGGGGGGGGGGGCTTGCAAGGTCACTGCTTATCCCCCCACACGCCCCCTTGGCACACACCAATGCGATAACTTCTCCTGTATGTAACAACTGGTGATAAAATCTCTCCTGCCCACTGTCAAAAGACCATGTTTCCTAGCCTGATCATGGGGGGAGGGTATTTATCCAGTTCCTAAATAGGACTGCAAGCCACAAAGAAGTCTGGTTGGATTACTTTGAAGAGCCGCCCGGAGTTCCGATGGCTACAGGCCTAGCTAAGCGGGGCAAAGAGGCTCTTTTTAATGTGGGAACAGCTCAGGCGCTCAGTCTGTTTCATTAGACTGGAGGGAGGTGAATAGCAGAGTACCTCAGGGCTTGGTGCTCGGTCCGGTACTTTTTAACACATTTATTAATGGTCTAGATAAGGGGGTGGAGGGACTACTCATCAAGTTTGCAGATGACACCAAATTGGGAGGACTGGCAAATACTCCGGAAGATAGAGACAGAGTTCAACGAGATCTGAACACAATGGAAAAATGGGCAAATGAGAACAAGATGCAATTTAATAAAGATAAGTGTAAAGTTCTGCATCTGGGTCAGAAAAATGAAAAGCATGCCTATTGGATGGGGGATACGCTTCTAGGTAAATTGAAGGACTGTAATCTGGATTTTCAGATAGTTAGGTTGATATGGAATTGATTAGAGAACCGCACTCAAAGAGTTGTTGTCAATGGTGTTTCATCAGACTGGAGGGAGGTGAGTAGCGGGGTACTTCAGGGCTCGGTGCTCGGTCCGGTACTTTTTAACACATTTATTAATGATCTAGACTAGATGAGGGGGTGGAGGGACTACTCATCAAGTTTGTAGATGACACCAAATTGGGAGGACTGGCAAATACTCCGGAAGATAGAGACAGAGTTCAAAGAGATCTGAACACAATGGAAAAATGAGCAAATTTAATAAAGATGCAATTTAATAAAGATAAGTGTAAAGTTCTGCATCTGGGTCAGAAAAATGAAAAGCATGCCTACTGGATGGGGGATACGCTTCTAGGTAACACTGTGTGTGAACGAGACCTTGGGGTACTTGTGGATTGTAAACTAAACATGAGCAGGCAGTGTGATGCAGCGGTAAAAAAGGCAAATGCCATTTTGGGCTGTATCAACAGGGGCATCACATCAAAATCACAACATGTCAAAGTCCCATTGTATGCGGCAGTGGTCCCTAACCCTTTTATCACCGGGGACTGGTCAATGCTTGACAACTTTACTGAGGCCCGGGGAAGGGGGGCAGTCTTTTACCGAGGGACATTGCCACTGTCACCTGAGCCCCTGCTCCACTTGCTTTCCTGCTGGCACTCCTGAATTCCCACTGCCCGCTGGGGGGCACTGCTAGCAGCAGCTGCGCAGTGCCATGCTGAGGGAGAGCCCCAGCCACGGCGGCCGCTGGAGAGCACCAAAGGTGAGCCGGCGGCAGAGTGGCAGGGCAGCCCCTGAGGCAGCAGCCGGGGAGGAGGAGGAGGAGGAGTCGCGGCCGAGTACCGACTGATTCATGGGCCGGTACCGGTCCCCAGACCAGGGGTTGGGGACCACTGGTATATGGCACTGTTCAGACCACATCTGGAGTACTGTGTGCAGTTCTGGAGGCCTCACTTAGATAAAATTGAAAGGGTACAGAGGAGAGTGACGAGGATGATCTGGGGCCAAGGGACCAAGCCCTATGAAGATAGGTTGAGGGACTTGGGAATATTCAGCCTGGAGAAAAGGAGGTTGAGAGGGGACATGATAGCCCTCTTTAAGTAGTTGAAAGGTTGTCACTTGGAGGAGGGCAGGATGCTGTTTCCGTTGGCTGCAGAGGAAAGGACGTGCAGTAATGGGTTTAAACTACAAGTACGATACAGGCTAGATATCAGGAAAAAAATTTTCACAGTCAGAGTAGTTCAGCAGTGGAATAGGCTGCCTAAGGAGGTGGTGAGCTCCCCCTCACAGGCAGTCTTCAAACAAAGGTTGGATGCACACTTTTCTTGGATGCTTTAGGACAGCGGTCCGCAAGCTTCCGCTTGCCATGGACTGCTGCGGAGTAGTGGGCGGAGAGGGCAGCCCGGGGCCCGCGCATGCGCATTTGCGCCGCCGCCATGCCGGTGGCCGCGGCTCCCCCTCCCGGCCCCTCCGGGCCACGAGCAAATCGGCCGCTAAAGCAAATTGGCAAGCTTCTCTTCCCTCCCCTCCCGAAGGGAGAAGCTTGCCGGCCCGCGAACTAATCGGCAGCTTTGGCGGCCGATTTGCTCGCGGCCTGGCGAGCTTCTCGCTTCAGGGGGGGGGAGGGAAGAAGGGGCCGCGGCCCGCGGGTTGGGGACCACTGCTTTAGGATGCTTTGGGCTGATCCTGCGTTGAGCAGGGGGTTGGACTAGATGGCCTGTATGGTCCCTTCCAACTCTATGATTCTATGATTATTGCTAATGTGTGGGGGTCCTCTTCACACTGATGTTCTGAAGTGTGCTGGCACTTTTCATTGTAGCTCTAGCACTGTGTGGAAAAAAGTGGCCCTGATCCATTCATGCCAGAAAGTCAGTCCATACCTGAGTGAGGGGTTCTTTTCCTTGGCCTTGGGCTGCACTGCCTGCTTGGTCACATGGCCTGCTGTGAAAGCAAAGGCTTCGGAGATGTGCTGTGGGTAGCGCAGTTTGTTCAGGTGTTTTCTAAAAATCTCTGCACTCTCAGAGGCTACCTCCTCATCAAAGGCAATACGCAGCAACTGTGGAATGAGAGCAAAAGCTCATCTCATGCCAGGTGCCCCGTGAAATTCCTGACCCAGAGGAGGAGGAGCTGAAAGACGTCTTCACACTGGCACCCTCCCCATGGGGACACAGCAGTCCCGCCATCCACCCCAGAAACAAGCTTGCCGGGCCTTCTTAAGTCTCACCTGGAATGTACAGGAGCGCAGCTGGAGCTGAGTGCAGCCTTCCTGGATGAACTGATCCACCTGGGCCTGGACTGCAATCTTCTCCTCCTTGGTCAGGGAAGCAATGGGGAAGGAGCGGACCACCACCTGCTCCCCAACTGGGAAGAGGCAAGGCCACAGGGTGTGGGAGTGAGCTGTGCAGAAGGCAATACTGGGGGGGGGGGGATGGAGGGGGAGGAACTGCCACCAAGCACATGGAAATCCCTCCCCGAAGCAGAGGAGAGCACTGGTCCCCTTGCCCTCCCCTTGGGCACAGGGATTCTCCACAGCAGACCCTCCCCCAATGGATTTTCACCAGGGAAAGCCGGTACCTAAGGGATCTGTTGGGGTGCCTTTGAAAATGATGCGGTAGGTGGTGAGGAAGACGGCCCCTTCGGCAGGGAGGAGAGCAGGGCCCCCCATGTTCCCCCCAGAAGCCTCTTCCCTTCCATCAGGCATAAGATACACACGAAGGCCCTCCATCACGCTCTCTTCCCCGATCAACAAACTCGGCCGGAGTAGCTTGGGCTGCAATACACCAACACGGAAGAGAGTACCTGGCCAGGTGGGAACCAAAGGTACTTCACCCCACATACAGCCCCCCCCCCCCCCGAGAAAGCACACCTCCAGGACAGCCTCCCCTCCTGCTGTGCCAGAAGCCAAGTGACTCCATTTCAGCTGGGGGGGGGGGGGGACAACACTAAGGGACTAACTCTCACCTTCTGTATTGGGGGCAGCCGCTTGCTCTCTCTGTGCACAGCATCGAGGGTCTCAATATGCATCTGGACAATGTCTGGGGAGAGGGAGAATGACGGCAACAGGAGGGTTACCCTCCAAAGCTATACTCGCTTGCTCACTGCAGAATCGCCCTGCCTGGCCACCAATGCCTCCCAATCCAGAGACCTACCAGGGATCATCACGTGTAGCCCCTTGAGGTGCTCGTTTGTGACACCACTCTCTGTGCAGACCTTGTCAACAAAGCGGTTGATGAATCGTACCACATAGTTGGCCACATCAGAGCTTTCGGCCTCCTCAAAGCCACTCTCTGTGTCGTAGCTGTCAGCCACACTGCCGGCGATACTGGTGAGGAAGTGACAGGTGTGAGCTCCTAGCGGCCCCAGGCCACCTGCCCCAGTTCCTCCCCACACAGGCAATGGCCGCTTTCAGTTGCCCAGCTCCAGTCCCGTGATCCTTCTCCCGGTCTGCACTTGTTAGAAATCCCACAAGGCCCTTTCCATGGAGCCCACAAAGCCCAGTGCCAGTTCCATCGGGTCTGCAGAGCACCCCTGCCAGGCAGTCTTGGGCCCAAAAGGAAGCGGCAGAAGGTAAGTCGCCTCTTCCTCCATCCCAAAGCACAACTTCTGACTATGCACTCTGGAAAGAGCCCTTATCCAGCTCAAGCAGACCCTGGTGGAAATGCACACTCTTGCCCCCTGCCTCCCATGGCAGCCTACCTGTTGGTAATGAAGCTGTTGCTGACGCTTTCTGCATCGGCCAGGCCTGAGCCGCGCAGCAGCCGACTCTTGCTGGTGTCCAGGGGAAGCAGCAGGTAGCTCATGCGATTGGCATAGTGAATGGCTTGGCTGAAGACAGTGCTCTCCTCCTTCTGGATCAGCTCCTGCTGCTTCTCGCGGCTAAGGGTCGGCCAGTAGCAACACTGCTCTGCGGCAATCTCCAGAGCGGACTGGTCCTTCTGTGCCCCCTCTCTACTTCCCTAGCCATGTGAGACAAGAGGACCAAACTCAGTCTGCAGCCCAGGCACTGTGGGCAGCCCCTTCTCCAGGCCAGCTCTGCCATGCCCAGCACTTTACCGCTTGTCCACTGTCGTTCTCCTCGGTGCCCTCCAGGTACAGAGCCCGGATATGGTTCTGCACATCGGAGTAGAACATGGCTTCCCAGAACTGGATATTGGTCCAAACCAGGTGCTCTTGCACACAGCTGTAGGCAAACTGTGTGATCCCAGGGCTGAGTTTCTGGGAAGGGCAAGAGAGAAAGGCCTGGTGCTCAGACACAAACAGCCTTGAGTCCAGCAGCCCCTCCCCCCCTGCAGAGCATCCACACAGATCCAGAGCTCTTCTCCTCCTCCTGGATCTGCCCTGCTGGACCCGGGACCACAGGCTACTCACACGGCAGAAAGCGGTGACCAGTGGCAGAAGCGCTGCAGCAATCCCATGTTCATCTGCAGCACTGCAATCCTGTGGACAGAAAGGAGGGAAGGTCAAAGGTTCTACGCCTAGCCAGGCAGCAAGCTGTACCTTCCCCTGCACTTCCACCCTCAGCCCCAAACCTGTAAGCAGCAGTTCATCATGCGGACAATGAAGTCAAACTGCTGATGATCCAGCACTGCCCTGTTCTGCTGCACGTGCAGGTTGAGTTCCTGAGTTAGACACTTCCGGGCAGCCCGGCTCTTCATGGCTCGTAGCACAGCAGGCAGAAGCTGCAAGAAGCCAAGGACACACAGCCCGTGAGGGAGACCCAAGGCTTCCTCAGTCTTGCTTCTGCCTGGCCTAAGAAGCTGTCCAGAAAAAGGACTAGCAACTCTGGTCAAGAACCAATGGACAGCCTCTCCCCCAAAGGTCAGAACTTCCACCCACCCACTGACACAGGTGGGGAGATCAGGCTCTCCACAAAGGGCAAATGCCGGCTGGCCATCAAGCCTCATGAAGGCGTGGCCAGTTGTGATGGATGCAGCACTCAGCCTGGGCAGAGATTACAGTCCCCTCATGTTTGTTGTGGCAGGAACCTTGGGCTCTGCACTGCAAACCCCCCCCCCCCGGGCACTTCAGCACAGTGGCAGAGTAATTATGCAGAGTAAGCCAATGTACTTATTCTGCATCCTTTTTAGAAATAAACCTTTCAGGATCCCCACGGTGGCAAATATTAAATCACAGGATGCAGTTTAGACTCAACCTGAACTGAGCAGGGGTTTGGACAGGATAGACTGTAGGGCCCCTTCCCACTCTCGGATTCTGTTCCAAACATTAAAACAAGATTCCAGAACACTCTGAGGGACCCAATGTCCCCCCTGCCTGCAGCAACTCAGGAGATGAGCTAGTGGAGGACTGGCATAGTTGTATTTCTGAGGCCGACAACGAGGCCACTCCCCGATGCCCTATTTGCTACCGTCCTAAGACAGCTCCGTGGCATATTCCAGAGCTGCACGACCATAAACAGGAGTTGAGAGGGCTAGAGCGCATTTCGCAGAACGAGTCTACAAGAACATCTCATAAGACACTAATGAAAGCTTATGAGATGGCAATAAAGGACACAGAAAGGGATTATTTTGCTCCCACCACTGAACCCACTGGTTCTTACCTGGCACGATTATTTAATACAGTTCAGTCTTTGAAATCCTTGACAGCAGAACAGTCCAAAATGACACAAGTAGGCATTAGCTGTGAAGCATTTGTGGGTCATCTAGTCCAACCCCCTGCACTATGCAGGACACTCACAACCCTACTGGTCATCCACTGTAACCTGCCACCCCCTTGAACACACTACAACATCTCAGGAGTGCTAGACTCGCAAATTCAGAAAAAACGCCTCCAATACTTAAGTGTCCTGGAAAGGCTTCCCTGACTCCACAAATGAATGGGTGGATGCTGATGACAAGGAGACTCCCAACTTGGTGAGAAAGTTCCACTGTCTCTATCCTGACAAACCTCAGCCTGGCTGGAGGGGAAGAAAGAAGGCGAGAGAGGGGGTAGCAGGATGTCACATTCTGCCTCCTGGTTTGGTCAGCAAGGTTGGTTTGTGGGCTTAGGCCATCTGCCTAACTCACCGTCCTTTCCTGGGGATTCCTGGGCTCTCTTTCATCCCGCGGTTACAACCAGCCAGCCTGTAGTTTTATTCCCGCTCAAACCTTTAACCTATAAAACCTCTTTGTCTCTATCAATGATTCCTGTTCATGTCTTTCTTTTCTGTTCTGCTTGGTAGACCTTATCAGTAAAGACTGAAAGCCTTTCTACTTTACAAAGTCATGTTGGATTTTTCATCTGAGAGGGGGTCTCATGTGCACCAGAGCCCTGATACGTGACACTCTGTTGTTCATGTTTGCTGTGGAATGTTGCATGCAGATGGCAAAATAGTAGATCTACTGGCTGCTTCACCCATGGCAACGAAGGCCCAGCATTCAAAGCCAGGGTCCTTTTAATTGCTAGACGCTAGAGTGACACAGGTGAAGCCCCTGGCTGCCCTCTCACCTTTTTGGCCTCCAGCATCTTGCTCTCAAAGACGTAAGTGATACAGTTCCTCACTACCTCCAGCCGACGGGCACTGTTGGCCAAGACGATGCCATTGCGCTCTGTGATAGCACCTAGGGAGCGGAGAAGGGAGGGGGGAGAAGAATGCCAGTCACTACCTTTCCCCTTTTCTGCTGACCCACATGAGACCTCTGCTGGAGCAGAAAGGAATGGGACTGCTCCTGCTTCCTGTGGCATCACACAGCCCTGCTGGGGCAGGGGCTAGAAACTCCGTTTTGGATGTTCTTATCCCACCCTTGCTCCACAGGAGATTCAGGTGGACAGCGATGCCCACAAAAGCATCTACCCAGAATGAAACTTGGTCAGTCTTAAAGGTGCTCACTGGACTCAAACTTTGTTTTCCCCCATGGTGCTCAGAGAAGCAGCAGATCTAGCTGCACCATCCTCTTGTTTTCTGAGTTCAATTAGGTGGAGGATACGAAAGTGGCCCCAGGTCATCCAGCAAGCTTCAGAGGAGAGTGGGGATCCCAGCCCAGCAGAGCCCGCTGCTCCTACTTAGTCTGAACCACCCTGGCTACCACACCTCAGCACAGACAGACCTGCTTGTCAGGGCATACGAAGGAGCGTGGACAACATCCCCACCTCTTGGCACATCCCTCTTCCTTGGTTACTGGAGGGAGATGGGACAGACAGGCCGAAGCAGCACAAAGGCTGGTAGAGTGGGGTGAATCTATGCTGAATCATAGAATCATAGAGTTGGAAGGGGCCATACAGGCCATCTAGTCCAACCCCCTGCTCAACGCAGGATCAGCCCTAACCATCCTAAAGCATCCAAGAAAAGTGTGTATCCAGCCTTTGCTTGAAGACTGCCAATGAGGAGGAGCTCACTACCTCCTTAGACAGCCTATTCCACTGCTGAACTACTCTGACTGTGAAACATTTTTACCTGATATCTAGCCTATATCGTTGTACTTGTAGCTTAAACCCATTACTGTGTGTCCTCTCCTCTGCAGCCAACGGGAACAGCATCCTGCCCTCCTCCAAGTGACACCCTTTCAAATACTTAAAGAGGGCTATCATGTCCCCTCTCAACCTCCTTTTCTCCAGGCTGAACATTCCCAAGTCCCTCAACCTATCTTCATAGGGCTTGGTCCCTATGACATCTTGTGATTTTGATACGATGCCCCTGTTGATACAGCCCAAAATGGCATTCGCCTTTTTTACCGCTGCATCACACTGCCTGCTCATGTTTAGTTTACTGCTCAAGGTACCTTCTCCCCCCCCCAATGCACACCCTGTCCCCACACTTGCTTGCTAAGCACTCTTCTTCTGAGATGGAGGCTGCCCCACTGAATCCAAATGAGAACCAGGGAAGGTATTCTGGGGCTCCCCACCCATGTGAGGAATATTCTACTTGGCAACAGCCAAGTTATATCAGTTAATAATATGAATCTTATAGTTATTAAACGTATGGTTCCATGTATAGTTTCAGTTATATGTAACCCACCCTGAGCCTTCGGGGAGGGCGGTATATAAATATGAATAAATAAACCAATAAACAAGCTCCACTGCCTGAGGAGCCGACCAGGCCCGACCTGGCTCCCAGGTAAAGGCAACATACCAAGAGGAGGCCCCGATGGCACCCTGCACTTCTTCTCGGCCTTCACTGCCGGGGGAGCCGTCTGGAGTTTGGCTGCGGCCTGATCAAGGATCCACTGAACAGTCCCCTCATCCAAGCGAGGGAAAGGCCTCTGGTGCAAACGTAGATGGCACCCCTCAGCGGGCTTCTGCACTTTGTGCATTGTCACTGCCGGGTATGGGTTCTCCTACACCCAACAAGGCAAAGGTCAGCAAACAGAAACTGAGGGCTACCCCCCTTTCCTAGCCCTCCCTCCTCAAACCGGAACCCCCACCCCAAGCACAGAAGGGAAGGCAGCAACCCCCACCTCCAGGGGCATGCACGGGGGAGGGCGGAGAGATGCTAGCAGCACCTACGTTTTTGTACAACTGCTCTGCCAGCTCCTTGATGTGGCGCAGCACCCGGGCCTGGCTCCCTTCGTCTGCCTGCATCCGCTTTGCTTCATTGGCTACCAGCTAGGGAAGAGGAAGAAGGTGACTGGCTGGAGGGGGCCACAGCCTGAGCATGTGCCCGTCCCAGCCATGGTCTCTGGAATGGCAGAGCCCAGCAGGCCAGCACCTTCTCACCTCATCAAAGAGGTCGGTCGCCCGGTATGGGGGTCCCCGCTCGGTCACAAAGCCCGCGAACGCCATGCCCTCCAGCACCTTAGGAAAGAAGTCATCTTCCACAAGTCCCCTCTGCCCCAGGAAGGCTGCCTAAAACAAGGAAGAGACTATGTGACAACCTCCTTCCAGGGGCCTCATGCATGGCAGGGAGCCCACAACCTCTGGGGCAAGACACAAGGAAGAGTTGGCAGTGGTCAAACGGGTTGGTCTTAACTGAACACATGTACAGGCAGATGCGTGCATCCCAATTTTGGTTGCTTTCCCCAAGCATAAGTGGGCAACAGTGTCTATGGTCATCTGCCTCTACACCCAGAAGGGGCCACTAGGGCTGCAGCATGTCCTTACCTTGTGAAACCGAATGACAGGCTCCGGATGAATGCGGATGATGTGCAGGCACCAGCGGTAGCCTTGCAGCAACTGTGCGAACAAGCGCAGGAAAACCGCCCGGATCTCCTTGTCCTACAGGTCAGGAAGGAAGGGTCAAGCACGGCAAAGAGCCTTGCCTCTCCCCCAGGCCATTCAAAAAGAAGAAGAAAAAGAAGAACAAGAGTTGGTTCTTATATGCCACTTTTCTCTACCCGAAGGAGTCTCAAAGCGGCTTACATTTGCCTTCCCTTTCCTGTAAACTTGGTGAGGCTGAGAGAGGCCTGATATTACTGCTTGGTCAGGACAGCTTTATCAATGCTGTGGTAAGCCCAAGGTCACCCAGCTGGCTGCATGTAGGGGAGCAGGGAATCAAACCCGGCTCACCAGATTAGAAGTTGGTGCTCCTAACTACTACACCAAGCTGGCTCTCAAGCTCTTCAGGGGGATCCTTTGTTGGTGGGCCGCCATCAGACGCTGACTCTATATCACCTCAGCCAAATCTGCTGATGATGCCAGGAACTGAAACTGAGCCCAATGAGACTCATGTGCCGGCTGGGAAGAGTCTTCCCACCTACCGTGGGGTTTAGCTAGCCCCTCACAGACTCTGTTATGAACCATGGGTTTAGATGGGACCAGCAGTGCTGCTACAGAAACAATGGAGGGCTGATTGGTTTAACCTGGAAGATGTCCCTCCACCCTGACTCAGCCACGCCAGCCATCTGGAGCCCTGCTACAAAACCACCAAAATTGGACTCTGCCTGGTCCGCCCTTGATGGCCACTCTGTCACAGCTTGATTACTGCTGGGAACCCTCCAGAGTCTGCATGCCAGACCCATTCTGCAGCCCCTCCATGAGCCACCCATCAGGGCATTCACTTAAGTCCTGTCTATCACATGCAAGGCACTTCGTGGCCATGGATCCTCACATCAGCAAATATGTCTCTCCTCCCATGCTCTGTAAAAGTTGGACCATAAGGAAGGCCAAGGGTCAAAGAATTGAGGCTTTTGAACTCTGGTGCTGGAGAAGACTCTTGTGAGTCCCTTGGACTGCTAGGTGAACAAACCGGTCAGTGCTAGAGGAGATCAGCCCTGACTGCTCCTTAGAAGGCCAGATCCTGAAGATGAAACTCAAATACTTTGGCCACCTCATGAGAAGGAAGGACTCTCTGGAGAAGAGCCTAATGCTGGGAGCGACTGAGGGCAAAAGAAGAAGGGGATGACAGAGAATGAGGTGGCTGGATGGAGTCACTGAAGCAGTCGGTGCAAACTTAAATGGACTCCAGGGAATGGTAGAGGACAGAAAGATCTGGAGGATCATTGTCCATGGGGTTGCGATGGGTTGGACACGACTTCGCACCTGACAACAATAACAACCCATGCTCTGCCACACCACCTTTGGTCCTCCAAAGCTGGGTCCGCTTCCCAGGGGTACCACCCTGCAAACGGGCAATACCTGTGGGTGCCCTTATGCATTCTTCCTCAGCTGTGGCCACTGGCTTAGGGCATGGCCTGCCAATGCTTTGTTTTCAACTTGTGTAGAAAAGATACCACCTCCACCTAATGCATTAATTATGTCTGTTCCTGAATCAGATTGAGCGAATGTCTGGACTGGACTACTCAACTTGGGGGTACCCTTGTAGAGTGTTCTGAGGCTGCAGGGATTACCGAATGCTGTGGCTAGATTGATGGTCAGGGCCAGCTACTGGGAGCATAGAATCATAGAATCATAGAGTTGGAAGGGGCCATACAGGCCATATAGTCCAACCCCCTGCTCAACGCAGGATCAGCCCAAAGCATCCTAAAGCATCCAAGAAAAGTGTGTATCCAGCCTTTGCTTGAATACTGCCAGTGAGGGGGAGCTCACCACCTCCTTCGGCAGCCTGCTGAACTACTCTGACTGTGAAAAAGGTTTTCCTGATATCTAGCCTATATCGTTGTACTTGAAGTTTAAACCCATTACTGCGTGTCCTCTCCTCTGCAGCCAACAGAAACAGCATCCTGCCCTCCTCCAAGTGACCACCTTTCAAATACTTAAAGAGGGCTATCATGTCCCCTTTCAACCTCCTTTTCTCCAGGCTGAACATTCCCAAGTCCCTCAACCTATCTTCATAGGGCTTGGTCCCTTGGCCCCAGATCATCTTCGTCGCTCCCCCCTGTACCCTTTCAATTTTATCTACATCCTTCTTGAAGTGAGGCCTCCAGAACTGCACACAGTACTCCAGGTGTGGTCTGACCAGTGCCGTATACAATGGGACTATGACATCTTGTGATTTTGATGTGATGCCCCTGTTATTGTTGTTGTTATTTGGATTTCTAGCCCGCCACTCCCAAAAGGCTCTTGGTGGGGTACAATACCAGCCTCCCTCCCTTCACCAGCCTCCTGTTCCTCCACCAGTCTCCCTCCCCTTGCAGAGAGCTTGGGGATGTGACCAGTGCTGCCACCTGATGGTTAGAGGCACGGGGTGGAGGTGGGGGTAGAGTGGGTGTTCTTCCTTTCCAGGGTGTGTGCATACTTGGCAAAAGGGAAAGAAATATGACTGTGACTTTGGTGCGATTGTTGGTAAGAGCTCCTATTGGTAAGGTGACTATTTTCCATGTAGTGTGCATGTGTGTCTGTGTGTGGAGGTATGTTTATGTGTGTTCATAGAATCATAGAGTTGGAAAGGACCTCATGGGTCATGTAGTCCGGTGGTCCCCAACCACCGGGCCGCGGCTGCCTCTCCTCGTTCCCCCCCCGCAGGCTTGCGGCCCGACAAGCTTCTGTTTGTGGGAGGGGGGGAGAGGAAGCAGGGCCGTGCATGCGCATTTGCGCCATGCGTGGCCGAAATCGCCCTCCCCACTCCCGCCGGTCTGCAGCCTGTAAAAGGTTGTGGACCACTGATCTAGTCCAACCCCCTGCACTACGCAGGACACACATCCCTATCGCTCATCTACTGTAACCTGCCACCCCTTTGCCTTCACAGAATCAGCCGCTCCGTCAGATCTAGCCTCTGTTTAAAAATTTCCAAAGATGGAGAGCCCACCACCTCCCGAGGAAGCCTGTTCCACTGAGAAACCGCTCTGACTGTCAGGAACTTATTACAGATTTTTAGATGGAATTTCTTTTGAATTAATTTCATCCCATTCATTCTGGTCCATCCCTCCGGGGCAAGAGAGAACAACTCTGCTCCATCCTCTATATGGCAGCATTTTAAATACTTGAAGATGCTTATCAGATACCCTCACAGTTGTCTCCTCTTTAGGCTAAGCTCCCCCAACCTTTCCTCATACATCTTGGTCTCCAAACCCCTCACCATCTTTGTTGCCCTCCGCTGGACACATTCCAGTTTGTCAACATCCCTCTTCAATTGGGGTGCCCAAAACTGAACAAAGTACTCCTAGTGTGGCCGAACCGGAGCAGAGTAAAGCGGCACCATCACCTCCCGTAATCTGGACATTATACTCCGTTTGATGCAGCCCAAAATCCCATTTGCCTTTTTAGCCACTGAGTCGCACTGCTGACTCATGTTAAATGTATGGTCTACTAAGACTCCTAGATCCTTTTTGCACATGCTACTGCCAAGACAAGTCTCCCCCATCTTATATTGTTGTATTTGGTTTTTCCTACCTAAATGCAGAACTTTACATTTGTCCCTATTGAACTTCATTTTATTCAGTTTAGACCACTTCTATGATTCTATGATTAATTTCATCCTGCTGGTTCTGGCCCGTCCCTCTGGGGCAAGAGAGAACAACTCCATGACTGAGGCCCATGAGGGCTCGCATCGCTCCCAGCTCTTCTATTGTCCAACCTCCATGCCCCACAATATCACACCCTGCCCATAATGGCTGAAATCCTGGCCCCCTGGCAGTCCTCAATGTTGGACATTTTAAACCCGTTCTCTCCGTGCAAGAAGATCTGCTGACATTAACTAGTTCCTCGTGGAGTGCTAGCCCTAGTATAGAATCATAGAATCATAGAGTTGGAAGGGGCCATACAGGCCATCTAGTTCGACCCCCTGCTCAACGCAGGATCAGCCCTAAGCATCCTAAAGCAGCCAAGAAAAGTGTGTATCCAACCTTTGCTTGAAGACTGCCAGTGAGGGGGAGCTCACCACCTCCTTAGTCATTCCTAATCAGCTGACAACTGACCATCCCTTATCCATCCAACCCTGTACCGCCTAAACCTTACCTCCCCAGCACCCTCCCCCACCCAAACCTATCCAAAAAGTTGCCTAAACAAACAGAGTAGGAGGAAAATGGATCCTGCCTGAGAACAGGGGCTCTCCTGACCCACACCTTCCACTGCTACTAGCTAAAAGTACCTCCCTTAATGATTCCCACTCCTGCGATGTTACCAGGAGCTTGTCCTGTCAGCACCTCTAATACTAGATGGAAATGTAGGTGCCTTCAGAATTTATCAAACAGCTTGAAAACATCTTATTAAAAATTCCATGTGGATGATCAATTTCCACCCCCCACCCCCCTCGACAGTTTATGGGCTAGGTCTTCTAGTGCAGTGGTCCCCAACCTTTTTATTACTGGGGACCGGTCAAAACTTGACAATTTTACTGAGGCCCAGGGGTCGCTGCTGAGGGACATCGCTGCTGCCACCAGAGCTTCTACTCCACTTGCTTTCCACTGACTTCCTGTCGCCTGCTGGGGGGCGCTGCCAGCAGCAGCTGTGCAGTGCAGTCCGAGGGGGAGTCCCAGCCATGGCAGCTGCTGGAGAGCACCAAAGGTGAGCCGGCGTCAGAGTGGCAGGGCAGCCCCTGAGGCAGCAGCTGGGGGGAACGAGGAGGAGCCATGGCCTGGTACCGACTGATCCACGGACCGGGGGTAGAGGACCACTGTTCTAGTGGGAACCCGGCCTGCACTTGCCAGGCAGTCCGATACTGCCACTCCTCTACTGACAAGGGGTCTCGGAGCCGGGAAGGGGGACATGTACACCCCTCCATTCTTCTACTTTCTCCTCTATACCAGAGTCCTGACCAACTGTCAGCTTCCCATCCACTCCCCCTGAAGTGGCCATTCCTTTGGACCATTTCCTGAAGTCAGTGCTGTTTTCACTGCCTGCGGCCTCACCATGGATCTGGAGAGGGATCTTACCTGCATCTTGAGGGAGGAAGCTGAGATGGTGGAGGGCGGGAAAGCCAGGTCTGCAATCTCCAGCTCAGGGTCCAAGACCTGCACACAGACAGAAGGATTGTGGGTCTCAATGGAAATCATCCACTCACATAGAATGGATGTAATTTCATTAGTTAGCCTCAGTCAGCAATGGCTCATTGAAGCTCCTCACGCTTTCCTAGTGTTACCTAGAAGCATATCCCCAATCCAGTAGACATGCTTTACATTTTTCTGACCAAGATGACTTGCAATTTAATAAAGATAAGTGTAATCTTGTTCTCATTTTCCCATTTTCCCATTGTGTTCAGATCTCGTTGAACTCTGGCTCTATCTTCTGGAGTATCTGCCAGTCCTCCCACTTTTGTGTCATCTGCACACTTGATGAGTAGTCCCTCCACCCCTTCATCTATCTAGATCATTAATAAATATGTTAAAAGTACCGGCCGAGCACCAAGCCTTGAGGTACCCCCACTACTCACCTCCCTCCAGCCTGATGAAACACCATTGACAACAAATCTTTGAATGCGGTTCTCTAACCAATTCCCTATCCACCTAACGATCTGAAAATCCAGATTGCAGTCCTTCAATTTATCCATCAAAACATCATGGGGAACCTTATCAAGAGCTTTACTAAAATCCAAGTAAACGACAGCAACCGAATTTCCATGATCCAGCAAACCTGTTACTTGGTCAAAAAGGAAACCAGGTTGGTCTGGCAGGACCTGTTGGAGACAAATCCATGCTGACTTCCTTGGATCACCAAATTGTCCTCCAGATGTTTGCAGATCGCTCCCTTTAATATCTGCTCCATTATCTTCCACACAACAGAGGTCAGAATCACTGGCCTGTAGTTTCCCGGGTCTTCCTTCCTCACTTTTTTGAAGATCGGAATAACATTTGCTCTCTTCCAGTCCTCCGGGACATCTCCAGTCCTTAGAGATGTCCTGAAGATGATGGACAAGGGTTCTACAAGTTCTCCGGAAAGTTCTTTGAGCACTCTCGGGTGCATTTCATCAGCCCAGGGGGTGTGAACTCATCCAGTGCAGCTAAATGCCTCTCGACAACCTCTCTATCCATGTCAACCTGCCACCCAGACACTATCCTTAAAGAGGTCCCAAAGTTGATGGACAAGGGTTCTGCAAGTTCTCTTGAAATTTCTTTGAGCACTCTTGGATGCATTTCATCCGGCCCAGGGGATTTGAACTCATCCAGTGCAGCTAAAGGACCAAGACCTATGAAGATAGGTTGAGGAACTTGGCAATGTTCAGCTTGGAGAAAAGGAGGTTGAGGTTGCTTTAGGATGCTTAGGGTTGATCCTGCATAGAGCAGGGGGTTGGACTAGATGGTCTGCATGACCCCTTTCAACTATGACCCCTTCCAATATGATTCTATCCACGTTTCCTTTTGCCACCGAGCATTAATTATTTTTATAACGAGTTTGATCGCATGGTGTGTCCAAAGTAAGTGAGCTTTAGCCGTAATATCTTGCCTTCTAATGACATAGCTGGTTTGCTCTCTAAAACTATCTTGTTGGCTGTCCATGGTATTCGCAGCATTCGTCTCCAACTCCATAATTTGAAAGCATCCATTATCCTCCTGTCTTCTTTCTTCAGGGCCCAGCTTTCACATCCATAGCTTGTTATCTGACGTTGACTAGCTGGCACTTTGTATTAAGGCTGACATCTGTATTTTTCCGTATTTGGTTCATTCCTAACATTGCGTTCTGGCCCAGTGTTATTCGCCATTTGATTTCACAGCTGCATCCACCACTCTGAGTGATCACAGAGCCAAGAAAGATGAGATCATCAACACATTCAATGTTCTCACTGTCAATTGTGACTTTGGTGCTGCTGCCAGTAGTTGTCATGATTTTGGTCTTCTTGATATTTAGGTACAGCCCCCATCTTTTCAAGAATTGAGGCTTTTGAACTCTGGTGCTGGAGAAGACTCTTGCGAGTCCCTTGGACTGCAAGGCGAACAAACCGGTCAGTCCTAGAGGAGATCAACCCTGACTGCTCTTTAGAAGGCCAGATCCTGAAGATGAAACTCAAATACTTTGGCCACCTCATGAGAAGGAAGGACTCCCTGGAGAAGAGCCTAATGCTGGGAGCGATTGAGGGCAAAAGAAGAAGGGGACGACAGAGAATGAGGTGGCTGGATGGAGTCACTGAAGCAGTAGGAGCAAACTTAAATGGACTCCGGGGAATGGTAGAGGACAGGAAGGCCTGGAGGATCATTGTCCATGGGGTCGCGATGGGTCGGACACGACTTCCCACATAACAACAACCCATCTTTTCACTTTCTTCATTTAGTTTCTTTATCAGGTTCTTCAGATCACGCTCCGATTCAGCAAGGAGTGTTGTATCATCTGCATAGTGGAGATTACTGACGTTACGACCTCCAATTTTGACTCCGACCGTAGATTTTTCCAGATTAATATAGGCTAGATATCAGGAAAAAATTTTTCACAGTCAGAGTAGTTCAGCAGTGGAATAGGCTGCCTAAGGAGGTGGTGAGCTCCCCCTCACTGGCAGTCTTCAAGCAAAGGTTGGATACACACTTTTCTTGGATGCTTTAGGATGCTTAGGGCTGATCCAGCTTTGAGCAGGGGGTTGGACTAGATGGCCTGTATGGCCCCTTCCAACTCTATGATTCTATGATTCTATGATTAAGCTGCCGCATAATTACCTCTGCATTAAGTTAAAAAGAAAGGGTGATAAGATACACCCTTGTCTGGCCTTGAACCAATCAGTGTCTCAATATACTGTTCGTACTGCGGCCTGGTTGGTGTACAATGAAGGGAAGTATATGTTTAATAAGAATATTCTTGACCAGTGTCCATTCAGTCTTCCTTTGTGGAACTTTCCAAAAGAATAGTATTCACTTTCTCAGATTTCTTTTCTTAACCACTTTCTCTAGTATCTTTTTCATCTACATATTGGTAGGATGGTAGGTGAATTTCCTCCAGGTCAAGGTGGATTCTGGAGATTTTTGGGGGGTGTGGGGAGATCACTTGAGGATGAAATTGGAGTCACTGTAGATAGGCAGATAGTTGTGAGTTCCAGAATTGTGCAAAGGGGCTGGACTAGATGACATTGGAGGTCCCTTCCAATTCTATGATTCTATAATTGCTAAATACAAAATTATGGTTGCTAAGATTTTTACAAACATATATGTGGACACACACAGAGCAACGTTTCCCACATGGCCAAATCTGCAACAGATTCCAACTGCAGGGCCATTTTCTGAATCTTGTGGAACAATTTCAATGTGAGTGAAGGACACCCTTGATTCAGGGGAAAAGACACACAGCTCATTTAGGCACAGAAAGAATAAAGTGCCATTCAGCTGCCAAGCTCATGTGACTCTCTGCAGGAGTCCCACAGTGCCACCTAAACCCACCCACTAACCCTGACCCCCCAAGCCAGAGTTTGACAGTGCTGTGCTTACCATAGAGAGGGCATCCCGTGTCTGATGGAGAAGTGGCTCAGGCAGCAGGGAGATGTGAATGCACTCAGGGACTGTAACGGTCCCGCCATCCAGGTCTGCAACAATCACATCCAACTGAAATAAAACAAGACAGCTATTGTTACAAGCTAGGGAAAAAACTATGAGGAAGATAACACAGACCTGACTGAGCCATGGTTTATCCTGTTATGTCAGATATATTAATGATCCACAAGAATCATATTAAAAAATTATTAGTCTACTACTAATAAATCATTATTTTGCAATAAGATGCCTGACAGGAGCTCCTGGAGTGTGCAACCAGGGGACATTTATGTGGATCTGTTGCAAGAGGCAAAGAGGTCAGTGTCCCTCTTTGACTTCGTTTCTGAGTCGTCTGGGGTTTAAAACACAACTCAAACAGCCAGGTCCAGCTCTTCCCTCATGGTTCCAATGAAAGAGGCTCTTGCTAACTAAGATGAGTAATTTGACAGAGCCTACTAACATGAGAGGTTTGGGGGGGGGGGGAACAAGTCACATCTCTAAGCAGGGGCAACAAGAAGTCCAGGCTCTAAGAAGTCAGGAAGCAACTCCAGGAGTTGTGTTGTTCAAGTGGGAGAGTTCTGCAGGATTAAGGGAACATGTTGTAAACATGCCCATCTTATGGTGGAAGGGTGCACAGTTCAGCAAAACGTTTTCCTTACTTCTTAAGCCTTTCAACCAGCTCTGAAGTTAGGAAACAAGCAGCAAGGCGGAGGCTATCCACAATTCTATGCTTAATTGCACTCTGGGCAGAAGCTGTTGGTGTGCGCATGAGGCATGGGACTCTTGGTTGGAAGAAAACAGGTTAGTTCCTTGAAGCTAGGGATTGTAGACCTGGAGAAGCAGTTGTAAGCCCTAAGAGCCCTTCAGTGTGCAAGGGGTAGTGTGGCTGAACACTGTCATATTTCTGTTGCACTGTATAAACAAGGCAACATTGTCTACCAAAAACACTTTGCATGTCAGAAATAAGCCAAAAAGCATGATCTATGTATGGAATGGATCCAGGTTTCCAGCAAGGTAATTCACAGAATCATCATCAAAGAATAATAAAATTTGGAAAGGACTTCCTAGGCCATCTAGTCCAACCCCCTGCACTATGCAGGACACTCACAATCCTATTGCTCCTCCACTGTAACCTGCCACCCCCTTTAGCCTTCCCAGAATTAGGCTCTCCGTCAGATGACGTTTACTTAGATTTTAGAAAAGCTTTTGATAAGGTTCCCCATGATGTTCTGATGGATAAATTGAAGGACTGCAATCTGGATTTTCAGATAGGGAATTGGTTAGAGAACCACATTCAAAGAGTTGTTGTCAATGGTGTTTCATCAGACTGGAGGGAGGGGAGTAGCAGGTTACCTCAGGGCTCGGTCCGGTACTTTTTAACATATTTATTAATGATCTAGATGAGGGGGTGGAGGGACTACTCATCAAGTTTGCAGATGACACCAAATTGGGAGGACTGGCAAATACTCCGGAAGATAGAGACAGAGTTCAATAAGATCTGAACACAATGGGAAAATAGGCAAAGGAGAACAAGATGCAATTTAATAAAGATAAGTGTAAAGTTCTGCATCTGGGTCAGAAAAATGAAAAGCATGCCTACTGGATCGGGGATACGCTTCTAGGTAACACTGTGTGTGAACGAAACCTTGGAGTACTTGTGGATTGTAAACTAAACATGAGCAGGCAGTGTGATGCAGCGGTAAAAAAGGCAAATGCCAGTTTGGCATCACATCAAAATCACAAGATGTCATAGTCCCATTGTATACGGCACTGGTCAGACCACACCTGGAGTACTGTGTGCAGTTCTGGAGGCCTCACTTCAAGAAGGATGTAGATAAAATTGAAAGGGTACAGGGGGGAGCGACGAAGATGATCTGGGGCCAAGGGACCAAGCCCTATGAAGATAGGTTGAGGGACTTGGGAATGTTCAAGCTTGGAGAAAAGGAGGTTGAGAGGGGACATGATAGCCCTCTTTAAGTATTTGAAAGGTTGTCACTTGGAGGAGGGCAGGATGCTGTTTCTGTTGGCTGCAGAGGAGAGGACACGCAGTAATGGGTTTAAACTTCAAGTTCAACGATATAGGCTAGATATCAGGAAAAAAATTTTCACAGTCATAGTAGTTCAGCAGTGGAATAGGCTGCCTAAGGAGGTGGTGAACTCCCCCTCACTGGCAGTCTTCAAGCAAAGGCTGGATACACACTTTTCTTGGATGCTTTAGGATGTTTAGGGCTGATCCTGCGTTGAGCAGGGGGTTGGACTACATGGCCTGTATGACCCCTTCCAATTCTACGATTCTATGATTCTATGTCCACGGCATTCCCGTGATCCAGCAAGGTAGTCACATGATAGCCCTCTTTAAGTATTTGAAAGGTTGTCACTTAGAAGAGGGCAGGATGCAATTCTTCTGCAACTTGCTCTACGTAGGCCTGCATTTAACCTTGATCTGAAAGCTACAGCTGGATTCAGAATGCTGCGGCCAGGATCTCACAGCAACAACATGGAGGTTCCGTATATGGCCCATTCTACAACTACAATGGCTACTATATGTGGGCTGGGCCCAGTGTACCTGAGGGACCCCCTCTCTGCCTACACCCCTCTGCCACCTGCAACTGTTTTTTGATTCCTGGCCCAAAGGATGCTCGCTTGACCTCAACCAGGGCCAGAGCTTTCTCCGTCCTGGGCCCCACCCTGGTGGAACAAACTCCCAGAGATCAGAGCCCTAATGGACCTAGAGCACTTCCACAGGGCCTGCACAGGGGAGCTCCTCAGCTAGGCATTTGGTTGAGATTGACCAGAACCAACAACTTCCACTGGGCCCCTGAGCCTTCCCTCCCATGAAATTCAATGCCTGAACTGACCAATTATGTGTCCATCTGTACATTGTAATTATACATTTACTGTTCCCACTGTTTAATAATGTTGATGGTATAGATAGAAAAATAGATAAATATGACCAGCCAGTGTGATCTGGGCAGGATACTTCTTTTGATACAGCCCCAAATCCCACTTGCCTTTCTAGCCACCGAGTCACACTACTGACTCATGTTCAGTGTATGGTCTACTAAGCCCGCTAGATCCTTTTCACACATACTACTGCCAAGACAAGTCTCCCCCATCCTATAATGATGCATTCGATTCTTCTTACCTAAATGCAGAACTTTACATTTATTTCTATTGACATTCATTTTACTAATTTTAGCTCTGTTTTCAATCCTGTGGGAGCTCATGTGATTGTCAGGAATAGAGAGTAGTTTCAGCAACAGACATTTTGACCGCATGGCAACTTATTTCTTTCAGTAGTATCACAGCCTGTTTTAAGAACGAGGTTTGAAATGGGCAGCAGGCAGGAGGGTTCCCGTGTGTTTCCCAGCCCTTGAGGCCAGCCTCCTTCTCACTTCCCTGCAAGCAGGAGGCCTGGGAGTGCACCAGCTCAAGCCCACAAGCCCCCTTCCTTTACCTTCTGCCATCTTTTCTCACTCCAAAGTGCCCTAAGACAGCAGTGGTGGCAAACGGGGGAGGACCTACAATTGGCTTTCAGTGGGGGAGTGCCTCCTTCCTCTTGGATGCATGTCCCCCACTGAGGGGCAATTGGGGCAAGGTTCACTGAGAAAGTCGCCTGCACGCCAGCCAAGCTCACGGAGATTATCAATCTCTCCTTGTCGACCGAGGTTTTCCCTGAGAAGCTCAAGGCGGTGGTGGTTTGCCTTCTGCTTAAAAAAACATCTTTGGACCCACACGACCCGGCCAACTACTGCCTGGTTTCACATCTTGCATTCCTGGATAAGGTGGTTGAAAGGGCTGCGGGGGACCAGCTCTTAGCATTCTTGGAGGAAACTTCAGTGCTCGATCCAGGGCTTCCGCTCTGGCCATGGGGTGGAGACGGCGCTGGTCACCCTGGTGGATGATCTCTGGAGCCAGCTTGATTGGGGTGGTTCGCTCATTCTCGTTATGCTCAATCTGTTGGCCGCATTTGATGTCCGTGAGTTATTGGCCAACCGCCTTGCTGTGACGGGGATATGGGATACAGCTCTTAGCTGGTTATGCTCCTTCCTCCAAAATCGGTCTCAGAAGGTGGCAGTGGGTAAAGAGTTATCACGTCCCTGTCAGCTCCCTTGTGGAGTTCCTCAGGGTGCAGTGCTCTTCCCCACGGTTTTCAACATCTTAATGTGTCCTTGGGCTCAAGTGGTCCAGAGCTTCGGGCTGGGCTGCCATCAGTATGCTGATGATGCTCAGCTCTATCTCCTCATGGACAGCCAACCGGACTCTCCCCCAGATCCATTCGCCAGATGTTTGGAAGCTGTTGCTGGGTGGTTTTCGCAGAGTCACCTGAAACTCAACCACTCCAAGATGGAGGTCCTATGGCTAGGTAGGAAGGGGGCAGACCAGGAAGCGCGCTTGCCTACCCTGTCCGGGACGCAACTGGTCACCATGTCCCAGGCCAGGAACTTGGGTGTGATTGTGGATGCCTCACTGTACATGGAGGCACAGGTCTAAAAGGTAGCCCAACCAGACATTTTTCTATCTTTGCCAGGTGAGGTGAAGTCATGCCTTCCAATCTAAAGGCAACCTTGGCATGCCAACGACTGGATGGCACTCTGCTCACACACTGAAGCCTGCCTGCAAGTTAACGCCTGGCAAGGAAAGGTACGGAGAAACAGTCTCCTGAGGGGAAACGATCCATTCTCAGAACACAAGATGGGAGCCCTCTTTTCAGAAGGGTGCAAACTAGGGAGAACTAGACCCTTGCCCAAGCACTGAATCTTGACCACATGGGGAGAATTCCCAGGCTCTGAGAACTAAGGCAGGGACTCGGGTTCTGGTGCTACTGGCCGCTCCTGATTTAACCTTCTACAGGATGAAGACAGAGTCAGGGTTGGGAGGACAACCTGATGCTTGCACAGATCCTGTGCATGCTTCTTTTTGTTTACTCACCTTCCCTATCTTCTGAACACCTGAAGCTCGTGGTCTCCAAACACACCATGCCTAATTCAGTCTACAAAGGACAGTAAAAGGGAGGGGCTCACCATTCCCAAAGCAGAGAAGTATGACAGACTAACAGACATGAGCTCACCAGTTCCTGTGTCTCAGACTGAAAGGCCGAACTGACGCCAATGATGAAAGGGGTGGGTGTGCTGAGGACCTCTAGGAGCTGAGCCGGCAGGATGGGAACATACGTGAAGCTGAAACCCAGAAACCAGAAGAATGGCTGCATTCAGAAAAATGTCATTCCCCCCCAGGAGCCCCACCTAGGCTCCCTATGTGGCAGAGGGGAGAGGGGAGAAGGTGGGCTCTGCCCCACAAGCAGGGCTGGGAATACCAGCTGCCTGGGCAACTGGGAATCCCTTCTACTCACCTGTATTTCAGAGGGAACATGAGGGCCAGCAGGCCCCGGCAGGCATCAGTCAGCCTCTGGTAGCTGCTGGACAGAAACAGGATCTTGTGCTCCGTCAGAGCAGCACAAAAGAGGCAGAGGACATTGGTGATCCCTGGAAAGGGGGCAGGGACAGAAGACAAGCACTGAGAAGGCCACCCCCCCCCCCCCAGGCCTCTTCTCCATGACTCCCAGGCTGACACCTGGGTCTGCCTGAAGGAGTTCAAGGAAGTGATTCAGATGTCCCACCAGAGCCTTTTACGTGTCCAGAAGAGCTGGGACCATATCTGACAACCCAAAAGGGAAGGGCTCCCACCCCTGCAAAGCCTGGGTATCCGAATAAGGCACCAGAAGTCTCACAGGCATCTTGGGTACTCCCAGAGAGGGTAGGGGTTAAGGAAGGGCCTGTCCCAGACCAGCTCTCACCCAGTTGTCGGAAGAGAAGAGCCACGCTGCAGTTGCTGACCGGTAAAGAGTCAGTGATGGGAGTCTGGATCACTTGCCTGTCTCCTGCCCCAAGAGAGATGGTCCTCTGCAAGAGACAAAGGACAAACCCGCAGACAAGACTCAGCTGGGCACAGGCAGTGGAGAGCTTGTTGCTGGCTCCCCCACCCCACCTCCCCACCGCGAGAACACTCCTGCAGGAAGGCACAACACCCTCCCTCACCCACCCAGATAGGAGCCCTGCCTTCAAGGCTCCCTGTTGCTTGCATGGCCCTGCTGTTGGCAAATGGATCCTGTGACGCTAGCATTTAGGAATGACACAACCCCACACCCTCAGAGTCTCTGCAGAGAGAGGTGGACTCTCTGTGGCCCCTTCCCTTGTTACCGAAGGGCGGCATATGGGAGGAGACAAGCACCCTGCTGCAGACCCCCCCCCCCAGTCCCTCTGCTGGATGCTTTGCTTTGCCCCCTAATGCTATTTATGTCATGGGGAGCAGAGCGCTGCGGGCTGCCTTCTCTCAGGAGGGGCACTCTGAAGGCCTCTCAACCCCCAAGCCTCCTCCCAAAGGAGGGAAAGCCCCCAGGAGAGAAAATAGGTGCATACCGCTCCTTCATCCTCTGTGCCAGGCTGAGAGAGAGAGACAGACAGACAGACAGAAACCACACAGTCCATTAGAAACACCACAGGGCGGCACATGGACAGAGGGCCAAGCAAAGGAGGAAAGCCAAGCACACTGAGGAGCAGAATTCCACAAGCCAACAGCACTGGAGGGGAGGCCTTGAAGCACAGCAGCAGAATGAGGGAAGCAGGATGAACTCTGCCTGCCACAAAGCACAGCAGAACCCCCACCTGCGTACAGCCAGCTGGCTGGCTGACCTACCTGCCCACTGTGGTGAGAGAAGAGAGGGCTGAGCAACAAAGAAAGACAAGCACACCAAGAAGCAGAATGCTGCAAGCTAACAGCAAGGGAGGGGAGGCCTTGAGACACAGCAGCAGGACAAGAAGGGGGAGACATACCTGCCTGCACAGCAGAGCCCCCAGCTGGACCAATTCTAACTACACCCTTCCCCCCGGGTGCCGCTGTCTCCTGAGAACATGCCAAGCTGGCAGACCAGTACTGCCTGCCTCCCTGCCTGTGGAACGGTTACACAAAGCATTCGGAAAGACAACATCATTTTGCCAGCCGAGATTCTCACTGTCAAATGTATCGGCTGCAGTATGCAATCCTGCCAAAGGGCCAGGCTGGCTACATCCTAGGCTAAGCAAGCCTACAACCAAACAAACATGTAAGCATGCTCTCATTGGTCTCCACAGCTCCCTGTCAGCTGGCCCCTGCTCAGCTCTTTCCAGTTCCAAGGACTCCAGGAAAAACAAGGACATGGCCCTGAAGAGTCATGGTGGAAGTGAGGCTCTCTATAGCAGAGCATGACAAGGCCTCTGTTGTCCTGATTGTCTCTGTGTTAAAGGCTGAAATGCAACAGACACAAATGATGGGACAGTAGGTCAAACCCACCTGGGTACCCCCTGTGATGGGAATGGTGCAAGTCAAGAGGTTCCCAATGACGGTCTCCAAGGAAGTGCCCAAACCGTCCACGTAGATCGTATAAATCAACCCCAGGCAGTTCTGCAGATGAAGACAGACAAATGGCTTAGCAGGTGGAATCAGCCGCCAGCCGCCAGTTGAAGCTGGAGGCACAAAAGCTGAATGGCAGCCTCTCGCAAGGAGAGGACTGAGCCAGCAGGATCTCAGTCCCATGGCCAATGACC
Source organism: Paroedura picta (assembly GCF_049243985.1). Classification (NCBI taxonomy): domain Eukaryota; kingdom Metazoa; phylum Chordata; class Lepidosauria; order Squamata; family Gekkonidae; genus Paroedura; species Paroedura picta. The sequence goes on from NC_135373.1 coordinate 129,318,648, forward strand.
TTGTCCTGCAAGCAGCCACTGACAAAGGCTGCTGCCAAAGGGGACAGGTTGGATACCGGGATTGAGACACTTCCTGGAACAGCTAGGTGATACTGGAGAATAACAACAATTTTATTTTTATAACCTGCCCTTCCCAATGCAGCTCAGAGAGGATAACAAGTCTTAAAAACAATCCAATATAATGTATATATTACATATACATGATTTATTTTTATTTTATCTATTTATATTTATTTATTTCTGTATTTATATACCGCCCTCCCATGAGGCTCAGGTCGGGTTACATAAAGTTTTGAAAATTCCTGACCTACAATTACATTTATATCCCAAGGGTGTAAACATGCTGAGAAGATTTTCCTTTTTTGATGGTTGGATTTTCAGATCAACTTTTCAGGTCGTAGGCCAGAATCAATAGATCTTCTTTCCTGGCCTCACCCGCAGGCCTGGCATAAGAGCCCCTTCTTACAGTTTAAGGTCCTGGAAGGTCCTGATCTCACCCAGAGGAGTGTTCGACTGGCCACGGCCAATTTCACTTCTTTGGAGCCGTAACCTGAGTAGGCTCTGGCTACTCAATCTTAATGCTCTTTGGGGGACATATGGGGAGAGATGGTCCTGTAGATACAAAGGTTCCAGACCATTTAGGGCTTTGAATTTAAGGATCAAACCCATGAACCTGATTCAGTCTCTAATCTAGAGCCAGGACAGTTTGAAGAATTCAGGTGTCATATGGGGGCTCCATGAGGCCCTCATAAGGACCCAAACTGCTGCATTCTGAACCAGCTGGAGTTTCTGGAGCAGCCTCAATGGTAGCTCTGGATAGAGCAAGTTACGGAAGTCTAATCTGGAGGTGACTGTTGCATGGATTGCAGTGGCTAGGTCAGGCGTTGAGAGGTAAGAAGAGTTGTTTTTTATACCCCGCTTTTCACTACCCTAAAAAGTCTCAAAGCGGCTTACAATCTCCCTCCCTTCCTCTCCCCAAAACAGATAGCCTGCGATGCAGGTGAAGCTGAGAAAGCTCTGAAAGAAACTGCTTCGTGAGACCAGCACTATAAGGGCTATGACTAGCCCAAGGTCATCCAGCTGGCTGCATGTGGAGGAGCAGGGAACCTGGTTTACCAGATTAGAAGCTGCTGCTCTTAACTACTACACCATGCTGGCAAGATGTAAAGTGCCAGGCATGCAACTTTTAGTGACCAGGACCTCCATAGACAAGGGAGCATCCAGGATCATGCCCAGGCTTCGGATCGAGGCCAAAGGTGTTAATTTAATCCCATCTAGAGTCAGCAGTTTCACGACACTACCCTCGGCATGGTGGCCCACCCAAAGGTCCTCCGTCTTAGCTGGATTCAACCTCAGCCAACTGTGCTTGAGCCAATCCACCATGGCCTCCAGACATCTATCCAGAGTGTCCAGGGGTGTCAACGGATGCCCACCCAGCTGCAGAATAGCTAGGCATCATCAGCATACTGGTGGCAACTTAGCCTGAAACTCCAGACCAACTGGGCAAGGAGGTGCTATAGATTTTAAATAACACTGGGGGCAGAAGAGCTTCCTACAGGACCCATCATATCAGGGCCTGCCACTGGGAGATTCTCCCCACAAGGGCTACCCCATCCGCACCCTTGAGGGCTGTGCCCCATATCCCGACATTGGCTAGGGAGTAAGAGCCAACCTTTATATATAGACATATATAAACATTTTAATTCTAGCTCGATAAACAGCCATTAAAAATTCAGCTATACACAATGTAGTCTCTGCAGAAAGATCATTAAGCAGAAACTGGAGTGTAGCTTCATCATTTACTAGACCTCTGGGACAAAGTAGAGGATCCAGAAGTTTTCTGCGAAGACTCACATGAAGTTCACAATCTAAAATAATATGTGAGGTTGAATCAGGACAGTTCGCAGAACACGGACACAATCTTTCCCTCCTTGGGACATGCTGGTATCTTCCTGCAAGGACGCTTGAGGGAAGACAACTCATTCTTGCCAGCATGAAAACTCTATGAAGGGCTGGACTAGTAAGATTATAAAAATAATTAACAATTTCCCCTCGATGTAATCGAATCCCCAGAGCAGCAGGAGAACACAAATTGGAATACCATAAAACAACTGGGATAAAGTTTTAGCATTAAAGATTCTTATGGCCGCTGGTACAAATTGGTTGCCTTCCAAAAAATAAAAACGTTTAATTTGAGCTGAGGAACACTTAGCTAAATTCAAAAACCGGTCCCGGTGGGTAGACCATTTAAGGTTATAATTGAATGTAATGCCTAAGTAACTAAAATTTTTTACTTGGTCAATTGTCTTGCTACCCAACATCCATTTCCTTGGAGTCCAACTCTTAGGAAAAAGTAGAATTTTAGATTTCGAGAAAATTATCAGTAAAGAGTTGCGCTGACAATATGAGTAAAAACACTTAAGAAATCTTATAAGACCAACTCTTGAGTACGAGAGGATGGCTGTGTCATCTGCATATAATAACAGGGGTATTGCACGGGAGCCAGCCTTTGGAGGGTGCCCATTGATCTGATCAAAATTCTGGACCAAGTCAGACAAATACAAATTTAAAAGATGTGGGGCAAGAACACAGCCTTGTTTCACTCCTTTCGTAACAGGCACTTTGGCAGTTAAGTGGCCCTGAGCAGAATATTTAACTTGACATGCAGTGCCAGTATGGAGTTTCCTGAGTAGAAACAGTAAGCGTGGGTCAATATTAAGATGCTTCAGTTTTTCCCAAAGGGCCTCTCTTGGGACTGAGTCAAAGGCATTTTTCAGATCCATGAATGCAACGAATAGTTTTTTTGTTCCGAGACTCATGTATTTTGTGGCTAAAGAAGCTAAAAGCAAACAATGATCTAAAGTGGATTTTCCCTTGGAAAAACCAATTTGTTCTGGGCCAATAATTCCCGAAGAATGCATCCATGTGCTAAGCTGCCATTCGAGGAGGTGGTAAGCTCCCCCTCCCTGGCAGTCTTCAAGCAAAGGTTGGATACACACTTTTCTTGGATGCTTTGGGCTGATCCCGTGTTGAACAATGGGTTGGACTAGATGGCCTGTATGGCCCCTTCCAACTCTATGATTCTATGATTCTAACTTTCCCCTGGGCCTTGTATGCCTTGGTGATACACTGCCTGACTCAGAAGGCCAGGGTCATGGGCGAAACTTTCTTGCCTATGTTCTGACATCCATGAGAAACTAATAGTGTATCAGAGCAATGGAATGGTGCTGTTCTGCAAAGGTAGATTTGAAATGCTCTGTGGACGTCCAATTTGTGCCGCGCCCGCTCGTCCGGAGTGCATGGCTTGGGGCAGGAAGCTGGCAGGACAGCTGGTTGCTCCACGTGGAAGCAAGAACTGACCTTGGGTATGAAGCTGGGGTCTGTTCGCAGGATGACTGTGTCCTTCGTGAAAGAACAGAGCTCCTTCCTTGAGGACAGCACCACCAGATACTTATCTGGCAGATGTTAAAGCCACTAGGAAGGCCACCTTCCGGGAAAGGATATTCAGCTCAGCCTGCTTGAGGGGTTCAAATGGAGGTTTAATGAGTGCCCATAGCACTATAGGGAGACTTCATGCGGGAAAACGGTGTTGTACCGGTGGATCCAATTGCTTGCCGCCCCTCGGGATGTGTTGATTTTGAGAAAGAGAGTGGGCCTAGAACAGCATAGATGGCAGCCAACTGGCATTTTATGGTTGGCACCCAGAAGCCAAGTTTCTTGCCCTCAAAGAGGAATGCCATGACCTCGTTAGTGGTGGGGCGCAGATGATTGATGTGCGTCCTGACAGCCCAGGTGTAGAAGGCTTTCCAGGTGTGATTGTAAATCCATCTGGTGGATGGTCATCTGAATCATAGAATCATAGAGTTGGAAGGGGCCATACAGGCCATCTAGTCCAACCCCCTGCTCAACACAGGATTAGCCCTAAGCATCCTAAAAGCATCCAAGAAAAGTGTGTATCCAACCTTTGCTTGAAGACTGCCACTGAGGGGGAGCTCACCACCTCCTTAGGCAGCCTATTCCACTGCTGAATTACTCTGTCTGTGAAAAACTTTTTCCTGATATCTAGCCTATATCGTTGTACTTGAAGTTTAAACCCATTACTGCGTGTCCTCTCCTCTGCAGCCAGCAGAAACAGCATCCTGCCCTCCTCCAAGTGACAACCTTTCAAATACTTAAAGAGGGCTATCATGTCCCCTCTCAACCTCCTTTTCTCCAGGCTGAACATTCCCAAATCCCTCAACCTATCTTCATAGGGCTTGGTCCCTTGGCCCCAGATCATCTTCGTCACTCTCCTCTGTACCCTTTCAATTTTATCTACGTCCTTCTTGAAGTGAGGCCTCCAGAACTGCACACAGTACTCCAGGTGTGGTCTGACCAGTGCCCTATACAATGGGACTATGACATCTTGTGATTTTGATGTGATACCTCGTTTGATACAGCCCAAAATGGCATTTGCCTTTTTTACTGCTGCATCACACTGCCTGCTCATGTTTAGTTTACAATCCACAAGTACCCCAAGGTCTCGTTCACACACAGTGCTACCTAGAAGCGTAAAATCCAAGTAAATGACATCAACCGAATTTCCCCAATCCAGCAAACCTGTTACTTGGTCAAAAAAAGAAACTAGGTTGGTCTGGCAGGACCTGTTGGAGACAAATCCATGCTGACTTCCTTCGATCACCAAATTGTCCTCCAGATGTTTGCAGATCGCTCCCTTTAATATCAGCTCCATTATCTTCCCCACAACAGAGGTCAGACTCACTGGTCTGTAATTTCCTGGGTCATCCTTCCTCCCTTTTTTGAAGATCGGAATAACGTTTGCTCTTTTCCAGTCCTCCGGGACATCTCCAGTCCTTAAAGAGGTTCCGAAGATGATGGACAAGGGCTGTGCAAGTTCTCTGGAAAGTTCTTTGAGTACTCTCGGGTGCATTTCATCCGGACCAGGGGATTTGAACTCATCCAGTGCAGCTAAATGCCTCTCGACAACCTCTCTATCCATGTTAACCTGCCACCCAGACACTATCCTTTGGCTACTGCCATCTCTAGATGTGCCTAAACCCTTTTGACCTGTGGGAAAAAACAGATGTAAAATAGGCACTAAGCCTTTCTGCTTTCTCTGCATCTTTCGTTAGAGTTTGTCCATCCACACCCAACAGTGGGTCTATTGCCTCCTTTAACTTTACGTTTGCTCCTCACATAACTGAAAAAATCTTTTCTTGTTACAATGGGCTTCCCTGGCCAATCTTAGCTCACTCTCAGCTTTGGCCTTTCAGATGATTGATCTATAGTGCCTAGTAACCTGTAGGTACTCTTCTTTAGAGCTCTGTCCTTCCCTCCATTTCCTGAACATTTTCCTATTCTTTCTTAGTTCCTCTTGAAGTTCTCTGTTCATCCAAATAGGCTTCTTAGAGCTCCTGCAGTGTTTTCGTCTTTCTGGGATAGTCATTGATTGAGCATGCAAGAGCTCTTGTTTGAGTAGCCCCCACCCTTCACATGCTCCCTTCCCTTCCAGCATTCTCGTCCATGGTATGACACTCATCATGTCTCTGAGTTTATTAAAGTTTGCCCTACGAAAATCCAACATCCGCCTCTGGCTACAAGCTTCCTTGGCTCCCCATCTCAAAAGGAATGCTATGAGGACATGGTCACTTCCCCCTAGAGTCCCCACCTCCTTCACCTCATCCACCAACTCTTGCCTGTTGGTCAGTATTAAGTCCAGTATGGCTGAACCTCTTGTGGGTTCATCTACCATTTGATAAATGAAATTGTCAGCCAGGCAGGTCAGAAACTTGCATGACTGAGGACGCTTCGCAGAGTTTGTTTCCCAGCACACATCTGGGAAATTGAAGTCACCCATGATGACAAGGTCCTGCCGCTTGGATATTTTCTCCAGCTGCTCACAAAGTGCAGCATCCACATCCTCTCGTTGGTCAGGCGGTCGGTAGCAGACACCAACCACCACACTGTTTGTTTTCCCCTCGCTTATTTTCACCCAGATGCTTTCCACTGTAGATATGCTCTCCTTCACTAGAATTTCCTGACAGGTAAGCCCTTTCCTCACATACAGTGCCACTCCTCCACCTCTTCGATCTATTCTGTTTTTTCTGAACAGTTCATATCCATCCATCATTACATTCCAGTCATGAGAATCATTCCACCAAGTTTCTGTGATGCCTACTAGATCATACCTTTCCATCAGCATGAGAAGTTCCAGCTCTTCCTTTTTATTGCCCATGCTTCGGGCGTTAGTATAAAGACATCTGAATCCTTTTACTTTTGGTTCCCTATGAGCTGGCCTTGCCGGTTGGGCTTGATCGTCTCCTTCCCCTAGTGGCTTTAGTTTAAAGCTCTCCTGATGAATCTCCCCAGGTTCCTGCCAAACACATTCTTCCCCAGTTTCGATAAGTGCAGTCCATCAGGTGCTAGTAGGCCTTCCTCAAGAAAGCCTATCCCATGGTCCCAGAAACCAAATCTCTCCTGCCGAAACCAACTACGCAGCCAGTGATTCACCTCCATTATCTTCCTCTCCCGACGCATTCCTCTTCCCTTGACAGGCAAGATTGAAGAGAATACCACTTGTGCCCCCATTTGCTGGCCCGAAGCATGATGTTCATAGAATCATAGAGTTGGAAGGGGCCATACAGGCCATCTAGTCCAACCCCCTGCTCAACGTAGGATCAGCCCTAAACATCCTAAAGCATCCAAGAAAAGTGTGTATCCAACCTTTGCTTGAAGACTGCCAGTGAGGGGGAGCTCACCACCTCCTTTGGCAGCTTATTCCACTGCTGAACTACTCTGTGAAAAACATTTTCCTAATATCTAGTCTATATCGTTGTACTTATAGTTTAAACCCATTACTGTGTGTCCTCTCCTCTGCAGACAACGTAAACAGCATCCTGGCCTTCTCCAAGCGACAATCTTTCAAATACTTAAAGAGGGCTATCATCCTCCTTTCAACCTCCTTTTCTCCAGGCTGAACATTCACAGGTCTCTCAACCTATCCTCATAGGGCTTGGGCCCTTGGCCCCAGATCATCTTCGTCGCTCTCCTCTGTACCCTTTCAATTTTATCGACGTCCTTCTTGAAGTGAGGCCTCCAGAACTGCACACAGTACTCCAGGTGTGGTCTGACCAGTGCCGTATACAATGGGACTATGATATCTTGTGATTTTGATGTGATGCCCCCGTTGATACGGCCCAAAATGGCATTCACCTTTTTTACGGCTGCATCACACTGCCTGCTCATGTTTAGTTTACAATCCACAAGTGCCCCAAGGTCTCGTTCACAAACAGTGTTACCTAGAAGCGTATCCCCCATCCAGTAGGCTTGCTTTTCATTTTTCTGACCCAGATGCAGAACTTTACACTTATCTGTATTAAATTGCATCTTGTTCTCATTTGCTCATTTTTCTATTGTGTTCAGATCTCGTTGAACTCTGTCTCTATCTTCCGGAGTATTTGCCAGTCCTCCCAATTTGGTGTCATCTGCAAACTTGATGAGTAGTCCCTCCACCCCCTCATCTAGATCATTAATAAATATGTTAAAAAGTACCGGGGTGAGCACCGAGCCCTGAGGTACCCCGCTACTCACCTCCCTCCAGTCTGATGCAACACCATTGACAACAACTCTTTGAATGCGGTTCTCTAACCCAATGGTCCCCAACCTTTTTGAGGCTGGGGACCGGCAGGGCAACTGCCCACCTGCGCAAGCCGCGCATGCGCGGCCGAAATTGAGTATGTGTAGCACTTATGCGCAATGTGCAGGCGCAGCCCTGATTCCCTCTCCCCCCCTCCCACAGTAAGAAGCTTCCCGGGCCGAAAGCTTGCGGCCCGGGAAGTTTTTTACTGTGGGGGGGGGGCGGGGAGAGGGAGCTGCGGCCCGGCGCCAAGGCCCGCGGGTTTGGGGACCACTGCTCTAACCAATTCCCTATCCACCTGACTATCTGAAAATCTAGATTGCAGTCCTTCAATTTATCCATCAGAACATCATGGGGAACCTTATCAAAAGCTTTACTAAAATCCAAGTAAACGAGGAAGTGTGACTTTACAGAGGTGTCTTCTGCCTGGTTCATGACAGTCTTCTGGTAGAAAAACACGGTTCAGGTGGGTGCAGAGTTGTGCACTGTGGTGAACCAAGTCTGATGTGGGTTCCAAGTGGCTTTTGTGCACTCCTCTCTAAAGAAGCAGAGCTAGCCCTACCACATAGTTAAGCGGTCATCCTGGAGGACCCATATTCAGCTACGCCATCTGCACTGGTTACCGGTCAGCTTTCAGATCAAGTTTAAGGTTCTGGTTTTAACCTTTAAGGCTATATGTGGCCTGGGTCCATCTTATCTGCGGGACCGCTTATCTGCTTATGCCCCCCGCAGGGCTCTTTGCTCAGCAGGTATGAATTTACTGGTTGTCCCTGGCCCCCGGGACATACGCCTGGCCTCGACCAGGGCCAGAGCTTTTTCAACCCTGGACCCAACCTGGTGGAATGAGCTCCCGGAACAGCTTTGCGCAGGGCCTGCAAGATGGAACTCTTCCACTAGGCATATGGTTGAGGCCAGGGCGGGTCCGGGGTTGTCAGCTGTGGATCTCTAGCTGAAACCAACTAAGTCCCTTGCTTTGAAATAGAGAGTAATAGACCTTTGCTGGACGGGGGGAGCCACCGTGATATTGTGTTTTAATGGGTTTTATGGGATTTTATTGCTTTTATAAATTCTGTAAACCGCCGTGAGACATTTGAGAGCGGCGGTAAACAAACAAACAAACAAACAAACAAACAAAGTCTGGTGGAGGAGTCCTTGGAGACCTATTCATCTCCAGACAGCCCTCTTCTTGCTCAGACAAGAGATGAGCAGCCACAGGCAGCTGGTCTTCTGATCCAGAGGATTGGTGCCTGTCCCTATGGCGCGGGCCCCCCCTGTCTGTGGCTGTTGTCAATGGCTCAATGGGCTCTCTACTGCTCCTAGAAAGGACTTCCTCATCCTCCAAGCTGTCAAAATTATCAGGCTCCTTTGTGCTAGGAGCCCCGCCTTCCTTGGGCCCTCTTGGCCGGAAAACCCCATCCTGGGCTAAATATTGTTTTGAAAGGTCCCTCAGATGGCGAGAGTCTGCAGATGGGTAGAGGGGGTCTGGCCTTCAGGGCCTGAAGACACTTCCAGAGCAGGAACTCGCAAAAAATCTCTCGTTCCTGGGTATACTCTCCATCCCAGATCCCGGGAGGCTGTACGTATGGGGGCGTGGTGGGTGCAGGAAGGTACTGGTTTGGGGGCCCATACTGTCTGCATATGGGATCTGTAGGTGGCCAAATCTCCCAACCCAGTAGGGCTCCCTATCCAGGATGCCACAGTGGTCTGGTGAAAGGATCAGGTGCCACGTTTGCTTGCTGCATGGTCAGTGCCATTCTGGCTGTGCCAGCCCAGCCTGGTTCAGCCCAATGAAAGTCCCCGCAGCCCCAGAGCCCTGGAACCAACCAAACTCTCTCCCGGGATTGGGCGGAGGGAGGAAAGGGGTTTTTTCTCCCTGGGCAGGTGGCTATGGGGGCTCACTGGGGGGCATGTAGGCTGCTGTTCGTGGGGTTCCACAGCAGGCTGTGGCGGGTCCTCCGGAGCTCCAGAGGACACTGTGGCATTGACAGCAGGGCTTTCCTCCTCTTCCCTTTTCTTGTTTGCTGGCTGTTCTGAGGCTGCGTTGAAGGAGGGGCCCTTGGTTTGCAGGGTGGCTCTACCTTTCATATTCGGGGCGGGCTTCTTCTCAGCCTCATGTGCCTTCTGGGTCATCTTCGTGGAAAAACTGGAGTCCCATTACAGAACTGGTGCCTCAAAATCAGTGGAGGAATATTGGACTGGAGCCCCGGTCCGCTCCCCAGCAGCCTCTTTGGGTCTTCGCTCTTACAGCTGCGGAGCTCCCAGAGGCAGCTGGCCCCTCGCTGCCTGGCTCTTTATAGCTGTCGATTCAATTGAAGCTAGGGCCAGAGGGTAAGGATCGCTAGGCTGCAAAGTCAAATATATTTCTTCCGATGGAGGTCTGTTTAAATGCAATTGCTTGTAATTTCCTTCAGTATTGTCAAAGAGCAGGGCTCTGAGCATCCTACCTAAGCAGTAGGGCAAACGATACTGGAGTTGGAGAGGTCACCCAGTGGTCACTCAAGGAGGCGCAGCAGTCCAAATTTACATTACAATATGCCCTACCTGAGAGAGCAGAGGCGTGACCTAACTATCTGGATGACTTCAGCCCCACTGAAGGAAAATTGTAGTACCAATGCGCCTCAGGGGCAGTTTGAGCAGCAATGGTCTGCATGGGGAGCATTACTGTTTGTATGGACAAAGGGCTGACAGAAGGCAGATTTAGGCTAAACAAAGTCAGAATTTCCTAATGTGCGTGTGTGTGGGAGGGGGGGCGGGTCCATGACACAAGTGGGTGGGGTGACAGTTCTGTTCCAGCTGCTATGGCGGCAATGGTAGACTCTCTGGCTCCCTGGGCAGCCGCTGCCTCACCTAAAGGCCAGCTTGGGTCTTGCACAAGAAGCAGGACCTTCTTGGCTCTTGCCCTGCCCCTGCCTCTTCTTGCTTTCCTCCCACAGGAGAAAGCTTTCTGTTCTGACTGTCATTTTTCCAATTAGCCTTATTTTCCCCCTTTTTGGAGTTTATATTTTAACTAGCTTCAAAGCCTGTTCCTAAGAAAGTGCCTTGAAAGGGTCCCCTCCCCTGCCCAGGCAGCTTAAGGTGGCCTTGGGCAGTTGCTCACAGCCAGATCAAGTGGGGCGGGTGGGGGCTAGGCAGCTTGTTAGCAAGGCCAAGACAGAGATCCTTAGCAGTCAGCTCCTTAGCAGTCCTTAATGAGCAGTCAGCAGGCTGGGAGGCCCTCATCAGCAGGCCCAGCCTAGCAGGCCAAGAGGCCCTCGAGAGCAAGCCCTACACCACGGCCCTTTGCCCAGGGCCTCTCCCTTTGTGTGCTGCTGGCTCCAGGCACTGAGGCATCTGAGAGCAAAGAGGCTAGAGTCCAGGGACAGAGGGCGGGAGCTGCAAGGGCAGGGCCAATCAGGGCAAAGCTGGCTGCACCCTGACTGGCTCTATTCCTACTTGGATAGCTGGACACGTCCCACCCCCTAGGCTGTTTCATAAATATATAGAGGAACAGCAATGGATAAAAGTGTAATCTAGCAGCAAGTATAAAGCAATTTAGCCATATGATGAAAGCAACTGTGGGGTGGCCTCAGGACACACCATCTCACAAGGGAGTGATGGTCCATGCTTGGTAGGTACTCTTTCCCAGGGCATTATTTATTATTATCATTATTATCATTATTATCATTATTATCATTATTATTATTGGATTTCTAGCCCCTCGCTCCCGAAAGGCTCGTGGTGGGTCACAACACATACAATCCCCAATAAAAATTCCCCTAATACAATAAAAAACCTAAAAACCCGAATACAAGAAAACAAGTGGCAGCGGAACATACACCTAACCCAACTTGCCCACAGCTCATGGGGCATTTTGGGAGCCTTCACTGAATGGGGTAGAAAAGTCTTCAACTGCAGTGTGTGCTGCTGGCCTCCGCAGGGAGAGAGGAAGGAAGGTAGCTAGCCCCCCAGAGGCCATGAACTCCCTGCTGGGAGGTGAGAGTTGCAGTTTTTGCATCCACTCATAGGAAAACTCATAGGAAAACATCCACCTGACAAACAACTTACCCGGAAGACGTCAGTATGGTCCAACCTAGAGACAAGCACCAAGCTTTTAGGGGCAAAAAGCTGAGTGGGATGGATAAGAGCCGCCACCTCGTCCTCCGCCTCCTCCTCATTCTTCAAACGGTTCTGCAGTTGGTTTGGGGGAGAAAGGGAGTGGTATGAAACTCCTGTGGACTGACAGCCCACCAAAGCTGGTGCCATAGCATTGAAGCAGGTGGGCCACCATCCCTCAGCCCCGACACACCTTTAGGCCTGGATAAGTCATGGCCAACACATTACCTGGGTACTCTCCACAGCCTCCCAGAATGTGAAGCAGGCACAGTAATGCCTCTCCGAGTTGATGTCTGTCAGTACCGCAATGAAGAATGTTGGGGGATGTCTCTCACTGAAGAGCTGCCACCCACTTGGCTGGCAGAACTGCAGGGGGAAAAGGCAGAAAAGAGGTCTTACCGCAGACAGGTTTCTTTCGCCGCAGAACATGACAGTACACGGAGGCCAGAGGAAAACATGTGTTCATACTTCGACTTTTCCCTCCAGAGCCAGCATGGCTTTTAATCTGGGGAACTGGGTTTGATTCCCCACTCCTCCACATTTAGCTGGCAGAGTGCTCTTGTGTCAAACCCAGTTCTCTCAGAGCTCTCTCAGCCCTACCTACCTCATAGGGTGCTTGTTGTGGTAGGAGGAAGGTGAGCTTTGAGACTCCTTTGGAAAGTGAAAAGTGGAAAATAAAAACCTACTCTTCGTCCCACAGCTTCTGCGGCTACAGCTAAGAGGATTTTCCTCTGCAGTCTCAAGCCAAAGTGTCCATGAGAGCAGACATCAGGGGCCACCAGAAGCCTGGAGCTGAGTTTCAGTTTTCCTGCTCTTACAGGTGCTGAAGCTGGGTGCAAGCAGGAGAGCAATCCAAATGGCTCACAGCCAGTTGCTTGGCACTGGTGGTTTCTAGGCCACCAGGCCAGTGAACCCAGGACACAATACCTTGTACATCAGCATGTGCTCCTCTTATCAGTTGTTCTCTGTTCCCAGTCCTACGTATCTGACAGACCACTTTTGTATCTATTTGCCCCCAGGGGCATTATGCTCTGCTAATACCAACCAACTGGTGGTCCCTGGCCCCAAAGAGGGCCTCAACCAGGGCCAGGGCATACTTCCTCCTGGCCCCAACCTAGTGGAATGATCTCCCAGATCATTAGAAAGGCCAAAGCTGAGAGTGAGGCAAGATTGGCCAGGGAAGCCCATTGTAACAAGAAAAGATTTTTCAGTTATGTGAGGAGCAAACGTAAAGTAAAGGAGGCAATAGGCCCACTGTTGGGTGCAAATTACTATTTGGAACAAATAAGCAAACACTCGGTCCTTGAGCAGCTGGAAGTGAGACCTGTGATTTCTAAGACTCAGCACGGGTTTCGCAAGAACAAGTCATGTCAGACCAACCTTATCTCTTTTTTGAGAAAGTGACTACCTTGCTGGATCACGGGAATGCCGTGGACATAGAATCATAGAATTGGAAGGGGCCATACAGGCCATGTAGTCCAACCCCCTGCTCAACAAAGGATCAGCCCTAACCATCCTAAAGCATCCAAGAAAAGTGTGTATCCAGCCTTTGCTTGAAGACTGCCAGTGAGGGGGAGTTCACCACCTCCTTAGGCAGCCTATTCCACTGCTGAACTACTCTGACTGAGAATTTTTTTTTCCTGATATCTAGCCTAAATCGTTGTACTTGAAGTTTAAACCCATTACTGCGTGTCCTCTCCTCTGCAGCCAACAGAAACAGCATCCTGCCCTCCTCCAAGTGACAACCTTTCAAGTCCCCTCTCAACCTCCTTTTCTCCAGGCTGAACATTCCCAAGTCCCTCAACCTATCTTCATAGGGCTTGGTCCCTTGGCCCCAGATCATCTTTGTCGCTCTCCTCTGTACCCTTTCAATTTTATCGACGTCCTTCTTGAAGTGAGGCCTCCAGAACTGCACACAGTACTCCAGGTGTGGTCTGACCAGTGCCGTATACAATGGGACTATGACATCTTGTGATTTTGATGTGATGCCCCTGTTGATACAGCCAAAAATGGCAATCGCCTATTTTACGGCTGCATCACGCTGCCTGCTCATGTTTAGTTTACAATCCACAAGTACTCCAAGATCTCATTCACACACAGTGTTACCTAGAAGCATATCCCCCATCCAGTAGGCATGCTTTTCATTTTTCTGACCCAGATGCAGAACTTTTTAAAATTAAATTGCATCATGTTCTCATTTGCCCATTTTTCCATTGTGTTCAGATCTCGTTGAACTCTGTCTCTAACTTCCGGAGTATTTGCCAGTCCTCCCAATTTGGTGTCATCTGCAAACTTGATGAGTAGTCCCTCCACCCGCTCATCTAGATCATTAATAAATACGTTAAAAAGTACCGGGCCGAGCACCGAGCCCTGAGGTACCTCGCTACTCACCTCTCTCCAGTCTGATGAAACACCATTGACAACAACTCTTTGAGTGCAGTTCTCTAACCAATTCCCTATCCACCTGACTATCTGAAAATCCAGATTGCAGTCCTTCAACTTATCCATCAGAACATTATGGGAAACCTTGTCAAAAGCTTTACTAAAATCCAAGTAAATGACATCAACCGAATTTCCAAGATTCAGCAAACCTGTTACTTGGTCAAAAAAGGAAACCAGGTTGGTCTGGCAAGACCTGTTGGAGACATATCCATGCTAACTTCCTTGGACATAGTTTATCTGGATTTCAGTAAAGCTTTTGATAAGGTTCCACGTGATATTCTTTTTGACAAGTTGGTAAAATGTGGTACTGATCCTAATTCTGTCAAGTGGATCAATGACTGTTTGACAAATCGTACCTAGAGGCTACTTTTTTAATGGTTCAGCATCTTCTTGGAAAAGAGTAACAAGTGGAGAACAAGTGTGCCCAGATCACGGGAGGTGATGGTACCACTTTACTCTGCTCTGGTTTGGCCTCACTTAGAGTCATAGAATCATAGAATGATAGAGTTGGAAGGGTCCATACAGGCCATCTAGTTCAACCCCTTGCTCAACGCAGGATCAGCTCAAAGCATCCTAGAGCAATCCTAAACCATGGTTTGTTGAAGATAGAAATTAATTGCCAGATCAGTCTGGGGCCTGGGCCTTTAGTAACTCACAGAAAATTTAAGGGAAAAATAAACTGAAACTAAGACTAATATGCAAATGTACCTAAGCTTATGTGAACTTATCTAAACAGTACATAGATCCTATTTATCTGTCACTTACCTAAAAGTGGATGGCAGGACTTCCCTGCCCTCCCTTTCCTGTTCTTTCTCCTGTACTTGCATTTTTACTAGGAAATGACATCAAAGCCAGAGTGTTGGGGATCTTGTAGGTTGTACGGCGGTGGGTATAAGTATCCAACACACTTCAGCCTCTGAGCCTTGGAGGGAAGTGGAAGGTCAGGACTGAAGGACAGAAGGTGATTGGCTGGCTGCTGGACAGACAGGCAAATCTGTTGGAGAAGGAGGCACTCAGGGGAGGGACAGCCACCCTGAGTTGGTGTTAAGCACTGAATGGCACTTAAGCCATGAAACACGCTCTTCCTAGGCCTTATCAGAAATATTAAGTGGAACTGATGGAGGGGGAATGCTTGTGGTGCTTGCTCGAGTCTCAGTTTTGAACGTATGAACCTAATACTTGGGACTTAAGATAAAAGAAGGATTTTGCTTCACCCAGCAGCATGTAGCCCAACATCTCCTTGACCGAGATAAGGACAGCCTCAGATTTGGCTTGGAGAGCCCTGAGGCTTTATTGTTCCCCTCAGGGAATTCAACTTTAACATGGAGGTTGTCCTAACAGGAACAGCTTGTGACTTTATGGCTGCCATGACAACTAAGGGTGCTCAGAGAACATCCTGATCCCCACGCATATGGAGAGACTTTTGCCTGATTTTCTGCTGACAAAGAAGAATACTTGGCAATGCGAAAATTTTCCATTCTCCCTCCACCATGGGCCATTTCCCGGTAAGGACCAGACATAAAAACTATCCAAACCCCTATGAGGGTGAAGGAATGATGTATGTGGCCGGTTTCCCAACATCTCTTGGAGGTTTTATAGCGAGCAATACCCTGCTTCTGTTACAGTCCTGGTTGACCTCTGGAATGCAGAGATGATCCAGAGAGCTGGACACAACTTCCAGAGAGCCCTCTCTTCTCCAGAGGAGCCAGGAATGTCCTTTGGTTTAGCAAGGTCAGGCAGATGGCTACACAGCAAGTGGAGAAAATCTGAAAGTAAATGTAACTAAACATGGGTGAGCACGCATGATCATGCCTTCCTCATGATGGAAGTGATGGCAAGAGTAGCCCCCTGCATTCACCCAGTATCACGTGGCAGATTTCCAGGTTGGTGGGGGACGTTTATACCTAATTCCAGAGGAGGTATTCCAAACCTGCTGTGATTCATCTGTCATGCAATTTGTGAATACAATTGCTCATATTCACCTCAATTCACAGTTGTCTCAGTTCCATGGCAGAATATCATTGTACTGTCGTTTGGTCCTATCTGTACAGATGATGGTCAGCTAGCAAGACTCAAGGAAGCAGCCCAGGTCTCTTAGAAAAGCCCACCCATGCCCTGGATCAAACCAAGCCTCAGACACTACCGTTTCACTTGCTTTAGAATAAGTGGCTTTGATACCAGCTTGAAGGTATCCCTGGACACAAATAACCTAAACAGCTCCTGACATTCCTAGGCAGTGCACCTGAAAGGCTGGTAACCACAGTACGGTAGGTAGCCTGATGGATGACTAATTCTCTAGACCCATTTCAACCTGGCTTCAGGCTCATATCTGGGATGCAAATACCCTCAATTGTCTTTAACGTATGAGTTTCAGTGGGAAAATGATAGGGAAAGTGTGGCCACGTTAGTTCTGGATTTCTCAGGGGCATTTGATATCATGGCATCCTTCTGGAAACACTGGCCGAGCAGACGGTGGAGTGCACCATGCTTCAGAGCATGGCTGGCCAATTCCAGATGTGGTGCTGAGGCCTGTTGCACTTAGAGGTCATCACCCTCTGCCTATGAACGCTAGGAGACAACCTCAGGGGAAGGCCTTGGCCTCCATCACGACAGTAACCCCTACTGATTCCAAACCAGTTAGATTATTACTATGTACTGAGTGTAAGCAGGTATTTGAAAACTATCCAGAAATGTCAATTGGTAGAAACTGTGGCACCTAGGCCATTGTTGGAGGTTGGAAAGATCCGACATGGCTGCTTGTCTGCCTCCAGGCACAATTCAAACTTTTGGTTCACCTTGAACGTCATAGACTGGAAGATTGTCTCCCCCCTGACTGCCCAAACCACCAGCTAAGACCCTTTTCATAGGCCCTGCTGCTCTCTGTGCCTTCTCCTCTGTTGAAGGAAGGTGGATGGTGACCAGATCATAGAATCATAGAGTTGGAAGGGGCCATACAGGCCATCTAGTCCAACCCCCTGCTCAACACAGGATCAGCCCTAAGCATCCTAAAGCATCCAAGAAAAGTGTGTATCCAACCTTTGCTTGAAGACTGCCAGTGAGGGGGAGTTCACCACCTCCTTAGGCAGCCTATTCCACTGCTGAACTACTCTGACTGTGAACATTTTCCCCCTGATATCTAGCCTATATAGTTGTACTTGTAGTTTAAACCCATTACTGCGTGTCCTCTCCTCTGCAGCCAACGGAAACAGCATCCTGCCCTCCTCCAAGTGACAACCTTTCAAATACTTAAAGAGGGCTATCATGTCCCCTCTCAACCTCCTTTTCTCCAGGCTGAATATTCCCAAGTCCCTCAACCTATTTTCATAGGGCTTGGTCCCTTGGCCCCAGATCATCTTTGTCGCTCTCCTCTGTACCCTTTCAATTTTATCTACGTCCTTCTTGAAGTGAGGCCTCCAGAACTGCACACAGTACTCTAGGTATGGTCTGACCAGTGCCGTATAGCAGTGGTCCCCAACCTTTTTATCACCGGGGACAACTCAACGCCGGGGACCACTCAACGCCTTTTACTGAGGCCCGGTGGGGGGGGTAGTTTACTCCTCTACTCTCAACCACTGCCCTAACGCTCTCTGATCGCTATGGTAAAATTTAAACATCCCTTCAAAATAAGATACAGACACGCCACAACAATGATAAAGAGCTTCATGGAAATTTTAACTCATGACAATGACAAATCAATGGGAACCCTGAGCTTGTTTCTCTGCAACGAGATAGTCCCATCTGGGAGTGATGGGAGACAATGACACCCGATGTGTGTTGTAAAGGGCCGGGGGGGGGGGGAGAGAAGACGTCCTTCGGGGCCCACCTCCAATTAGTCGAAAGACCACATGTTGTCCGGAGCCCACAGGTTGGGGATCGCTAACGTACAGTATACAATGGGACTATGACATGTTGTGATTTTGATGTGATGCCCCTGTTGATACAGCCCAAAATGGCATTTGCTTTTTTTACCACTGCATCACGCTGCCTGCTCATGTTTAGTTTACAATCCACAAGTACTCCAAGGTCTCGTTCACACACAGTGTTACCTAGAAGTGTGTCCCCCATCCAGTAGGCATGCTTTTCATTTTTCTGACCCAGATGCAGAACTTTACACTTTTCTTTATTAAATTGCATCTTGTTCTCATTTGCCTGTTTTTCCATTGTGTTCAGATCTCGTTGAACTCTGTCTCTATCTTCCGGAGTATTTGCCAGTCCTCCCAATCTGGTGTCATCTGCAAACTTGATGAATAGTCCCTCCACCCCCTCATCTAGATCATTAATAAATATGTTAAAAAGTACCGGGCCGAGCATCGAGCATTGAGGTACCCCGCTACTCACCTCCCTCCAGTCTGATGAAACACCATTGACAATAACTCTTTGAGTGCGGTTCTCTAACCAATTCCCTATCCACCTAACTATCTGAAAATCCGGATTGCAGTCCTTCAATTTATCCATCAGAACATCATGGGGAACCTTATCAAAAGCTTTACTAAAATCCAAGTAAACAACATCAACCGAATTTCCATGATCCAGCAAACCTATCACTTGGTCAAAAAAGGAAACCAGGTTGGTCTGACAGGACCTGTTGGAGAAAAATCCATGCTGACTTCCTTGGATCACCAGATTGTCCTCCAGATGTTCGCAGATTGTTCCCTTTAATATCTGCTCCATTATCTTACCCACAACAGAGGTCAGGCTCACTGGTGTGTAGTTTCCCGGGTCATCCTTCCTCCCTTTTCCTCCAAATCTCTCCTGCCAGCACCAACTACGCAGCCACTGATTCACCTTCATTATCTTCCTCTCCCGACACATTCCTCTTCCTTTGACAGGCAAGATTGAAGAGAATACCACTTGTGCCCCCATTTGCTTGAGCTTCCTCCCCAGATCTTGATAGTCTTTTTTAATAGGATCAATGGTATTCACGGATACTTAAAGAGGGCTATCATGTCCCCTCTCAACCTCCTTTTCTCCAGGCTGAACATTCCCAAGTCCCTCAACCTATCTTCATAGGGTTTGGTCCCTTGGCCCCAGATCATCCTTGTTCTCCCAATTTGGTGTCATCTGCAAACTTGATGAGTAGTCCCTCCACCCCCTCATCTAGATCATTAATAAATATTTTAAAAAGTACCGGACTGAGCACCGAGCCCTGAGGTACCCCGCTACTCACCTCCCTCCAGTCTGATGAAACACCATTGACAACAACTCTTTGAGTGCGGTTCTCTAACCAATTCCCTATCCACCTAACTATCTGAAAATCCAGATTGCAGTCCTTCAATTTATCCATCAGAACATCATGGGAGAAAGCCAGACACTCAGAGAAGAGAAAGGAAAACCACCCCCACTATAGCCACTGAGGAAAAGAGCTAGCTACCCACGATCGGACCGTAATGGTTGGACTGCCCTTTCTTCACAACCAACTCGCTATCTTCTGGGTGCCTTTTAAAAAATATTACCATCATCATCATCATTTATTGGGGATTTCACTCTCTTGTCCGAGGTGCTGGGCCTTCTGCCAAGGGGGGGAGTGAGGAGGCAGAGAGGGTAGCACCCCTCTTACACCCCCCCCCCCCAGTATATAAGTGCTTGCTAATGTTCAGCAGTGCTGGATAGAGGCAGCGCTACAGGCTGGGGAGAAATTTGGCCTAGTGAGTGATCATCACCAGGCAAGAGGTGAAGGTGTACCCTTCTCAGGTTTTGAGATGTTCATACCTTCAGGCCAAAGAGGAACTCTCCGTAGCAGAAAAGGCAACAGACAGTATGGAAGTTCAAGACGACAATGCAAAGATGGAAATAAATACTTGAAACCAGTAATTCCCTGAGTACTGCAAGAATGAATGCCCTTAGAAGATCCTGCTCCGTTTGCAGGATCCACTTACCTAGCTATGCCTTTCCCATTCCTGGGATGGCAAACAAAGCAGCTGCGTAGTGGGAAAAACCCTGGCCAGCACATGCCCCACAGATTACTCACCAGTTCAATGCCCTGGGGAAAGGGGTTATCCTCCCAGTCCTTCTCTGGAAAGCGCTGAAGAATCTGCCCTTGGCCATCCCCATTCCCTGTTGATGAAAGGACAAATGAAGATCAGATTCTCACACTTAGACCTTCTCTTTCCATGTTACAGTGGATGAGCGACAGGGTTGTGACTGTCCGGCATAGTGCAGGGGGTTGGACTAGATGACCCAGGAGGTCCCTTCCAACTCTATTATTCTATGATTCTAATGCCCAATGATAAGGCAGCTTTCAGTAATCTGGCCAAGCCCATAAACAGAATCATTCCTAGCATGGGACACAAAAAAGCAAAGCAGGTTCATCAGGCCCAGGGAACTGGAACCACACACAGCCTACAATTAAAGGGAAACAAATTTAAACAGACAGATGCTTGCCATGTCAGAGTTGCTAAACTCCTGGATAAAGGGCTTATTTCTCACCTACTGTGTTCTTGAAGACAATCTAGCCTGCAGAAATCTTCTAGTTTAAAAATGAGAGACTGGAGAAGAGCCAGGACAGGTTGTTCATACCTATCCTGTTGTGACTCCAAAACTGTAGGAAACAGATTGATACCATTTCGTCCATGCAGGGCCCAGTGAACAGCACAAGCAGCAGTGGGACAAGCATTTGGACAAGTGGGACAAGCATGGCCTGCATTTGATGTTGTTGACCACAAGGTCTTGGTCCACCACCTCGCTGACACTGGGACTGGAGGAACAGATCATAGAATCATAGAATAGAGTTGGAAGGGACCTCATGGGTCATCTAGTCCAACCCCCTGCACTATGCAGGACACTTACATCCAAATCGCTCATCTACCTTAACCTGCCACCCCTTTGCCTTCACAGAACCAGCAAATGTGTCAGATGGCTACCCAGCCTCTGTTTAAAAATTTCCAAAAGATGGAGAACCCACCACATCCCGAGGAAGCCTATTCCACAGATAAACCGCTCTAACTGTCAGGAACTTCTTCCGGATGTTTAGATGGAATTTCTTTTGAATTAATTTCATACCATTCATTCTGGTCTGTCCCTCTGGAGCAAGAGAAAACACTTCTACTCCATAGTTGGTTATCAGATCCCCTCTCAGTCATTTCCTCTCTAGGCTAAACAGACCAAGCTCCCCCAGCCTTTCTTCATACGTCTTAGTCTCCAAACCACTCACCATCTTTGTTGCCCTCCTCTGGACACATTCCAGTTTGTCAACATCCCTCTTCAATTGTGGTGCCCAAAACTGAACACAATACTCCTAGTGAGGCCGAACCAGAGCAGAGTAAAGCGGTACCATCACCTCCCATGATCTGGACATGATACTCCGTTTGATACAACCCAAAATCCCATTTGCCTTTTTAGCCAGAGTTGCACTGCTGACTCATATTCAAAGTATGGTCTACTCCTAGACTCCTAGATCTTTTTCGCACATGCTACTGCCAAGTCTCCCCCATCTTATATTGGTGTATTTGGTTTTTCCTACCTAAATGCAGAACTCTACATTTGTTTCTGCTGAACTTCATTTTATTCAGTTTAGCCCACTTCTCGAGCCTATCAAGATCATCCTGTATTCTGTTGCTGTCTTCAGTTGTGTTTGCTACCTCTCCCAGTTTAATATCATCTGCAAATTTAATGTATCCCCTCTAATCCCTCATCCAAATCATTTATAAATATGTTGAACAACACAGGCCCCAGGACAGATCCTTGGGGTACTCCACTTGTCACTCTTTTACAAAAAGATGCTGAACCATTAACTACCCTCTAGGTACGATTTGACAACCATTTATTGATCTCCCTGACAGAATTAGGATCCATACCACACTTTACCAACTTGTCAACAAGAATATCATAGAATCCTAGAGTTGGAAGGGGCCATACAGGTCATCTAGTCCAACCCCCTGCTCAATGCAGGATCAGCCCAAAGCATCCTAAAACATCCAAGAAAAGTGTGTATCTAACCTTTGCTTGAAGACTGCCAGTTAGGGGGGAGCTCACTACCTCCTTAGGCAGCCTATTCCACTGCTGAACTACTCTGACTGTGAAAATTTTTTTCCTGATCTCTCGCCTGTATCGCTGTACTTGTAGTTTAAACCCATTACTGCAGCCAACGGAAACAGCATCCTGCCCTCCTACCAATGACAACATTTCAAATACTTAAAGAGGGCTATCATGTCCCATTACTGCGTGTCCTCTCCTCTGCAGCCAACGGAAACACCATCCTGCCTTCCTCCAAGTGACAACCTTTCAAATACTTAAAGAGGGCTATCATGTCCCCTCTCAACCTCCTTTTCTCCAGGCTGAGCATTCCCATCAACCTATCTTCATAGGGCTTGGTCCCTTGGCCCCAGATCATCTTTGTCGCTCTCCTCTGTACCCTTTCAGTTTTATCTATGTCCTTCTTGAAGTGAGGCCTCCAGAACTGCACACAGTACTCCAGGTGTGGTCTGACCACAAATCTTTGAGTGCGGTTCTCTAACCAATTCTCTATCCACCTATCTGAAAATCCAGATTGCAGTCCTTCAACTTATCCATCAGAACATCATGGGGGACCTTGTCAAAAGCTTTACTAAAATCCAAGTAAACGACATCAACCGAATTTCAACGATCCAGCAAACCTGTTACTTGGTCAAAAAAGGAAACCAGGTTGGTTTGGCAGGACCTGTTGGAGACAAATCCATGCTGACTTCCTTGGATCACCAAATTGGTCCCTGAAAGAGGTCCCAAAGATTATGGACAAGGGCTGTGCAAGTTCTCTGGAAAGTTCTTTGAGCACTCTCGGGTGCATTTCATCCGGCCCAGGGGATTTGAACTCATCCAGTGCAGCTAAATGCCTCTCGACAACCTCTCTATCCATGTTAACTTGCCACCCAGACACTATCCTTTGGCTACTGCCATCTCTAGATGTGCCTAAACCCTTTGACCTGTGGGAAAAAACAGATGTAAAATAGGCACTAAGCCTTTCTGCTTTCTTTGCATCTTCCGTTAGAGTTTGTCCATCCGCACCCAACAGTGGGCCAATTGCCTCCTTTACTTTACGTTTGCTCCTCACATAACTGAAAAATCTTTTCTTGTTACAATGGGCTTTCCCTGGCCAATCTTAGCTCACTCTCAGCTTTGGCCTTTCTGATGATTGATCTACAGTGCCTAGTAACCTGTAGGTACTCTTCTTTAGAGCTCTGTCCTTCCCTCCATTTCCTGAATATTTTCCTTTTCTTTCTTAGTTCCTCTTGAAGTTCTCTGTTCATCCAAATAGGCTTCTTAGAGCTCCTGCAGTGTTTTCATCTTTCTCGGATAGTCATTGATTGAGCATGCAATAGCTCTTGTTTGAGTAGCGCTCACCTTTCACATGCTCCCTTCCCTTCCAGCATTCTCGTCCATGGTATGACACTCATCATGTCTCTGAGTTTATTAAAGTTTGCCCTACGAAAATCCAACATCCGCGTCTGACTACAAGCTTCCTTGCCTCCCCATCTCAAAAGGAATTCTATGAGGACATGGTCACTTCCCCCTAGGGTCCCCACCTCCTTCACCTCATCCACCAACTCTTGCCTGTTGGTCAGTATTAAGTCCAGTATGGCTGAACCTCTTGTGGGTTCATATACCATTTGATAAATGAAATTGTCAGCCAGGCAGGTCAGAAACTTGCATGACTGAGGACGCTTCGCAGAGTTCGTTTCCCAGCACACATCTGGGAAATTGAAGTCACCCATGATGACAAGGTCCTGCCGCTTGGATATTTTCTTAAGCTGCTCACAAAGTGCAGCATCCACATCCTCTCGTTGGTCAGGCGGTCGGTAGCAGACACCAACCACCACACTGTTTGTTTTCCCCTCGCTTATTTTCACCCAGATGCTTTCCACTGTAGATATGCTCTCCTTCACTAGAATTTCCTGACAGGTAAGCCCTTTCCTCACATACAGTGCCACTCCTCCACCTCTTCGATCTATTCTGTTTTTTCTGAACAGTTCATATCCATCCACCATTACATTCCAGTCATGAGAATCATTCCACCAAGTTTCTGTGATGCCCACTAGATCATACCTTTCCATCAGCATGAGAAGTTCCAGCTCTTCCTTCTTATTGCCCATGCTTCGGGCGTTAGTATAAAGACATCTGAATCCTTTTTCTTTTGATTCCCTATGAGCTGGCCTTGCCGGTTGGGCTGCGCTCGATCGTTCTCCTTCCTTACACTCCCTATGTTGATCGTCTCCTTCCCCTTGTGGCTTCAGTTTAAAGCTCTGCTGATGAATCTCCCCAGGTTCCTGCCAAACACATTCTTCCCCAGCTTCGATAAGTGCAGTCCACCATGTGCTAGTAGGCCTTCCTCAAAAAAGCCTATCCGATGGTCCCAGAAACCAAATCTCTCCTGCTGGCACCAACTATGCAGCCACTGATTCACCTGCATTATCTTCCTCTCCCGACGCATTCCTCTTCCCTTGACAGGCAAGATTGAAGAGAATACCACTTGTGCCCCCATTTGCTTGAGCTTCCTCCCCAGATCTTGATGGTATTCAGGGACATGTCATTCGTTCTCACATGGACCATCACAAATGGGTAGCGATCTGTAGATTTGAGGAGTTTGGGCAGCCGTTCTGAAACGTCTTTAATTTTCGCCCCTGGCATGCAACACACCTCTCAGGTTAGGGGGTCGGGCCAGCCACATGGCAATCCATTCCTCTTAGCAGGGAGTCTCCAATTACCAGTACTATCCTTTTTCTTTTCTTCTCAACTCCATTTCCTTCTATCCCCGTGGCCTCTTCACTTTGTCTTTGTTTTGGGACCTCTTCCCTTGTTGACACTTGCACCTCCTCTGCAAGGGCCTGAAATCTATTCTGGAGCTCCAAAGGCCCCGAGAACCGTCGCGCTCTACACCGTTGAGTCTTTTTCCGAACTGTCTGCAGAGGCTCCGTAGTGAGGTCAATCTCCTTATCCTCTTCAGGACTGGTTGTATCCTCTTTATTCCAAGTAGCACGGCTGTGGTCTATGAACTCCTCCCCCTTCTTACTTTGGGTGAGAGTAATAATGCTGTCTTCTAATCCCCTATTCCTTTCCTCCAAAAGTCTTACCAACTTACACTTGGGGCAGATGTAGGAAGGGACACAAGAGATATACACTGGCACATCCCTTTCTGCCCACCCATTCACAATCTGCCCAAGTTCATAAAAATCTGCATTTCTGTCTGATCACTCTCTGACAGATAGTCATGGATGCTTTATGGCTAATCTTGGATTGAGCAGGGGATGGACTAGATGGCCTGCATGACCCCTTCCCTCTCTAGGATTCTAGAGACAAAGGCACTTCTGGCTTCAGTCAGTTAACTGGTGAACCATCCTTGATCACAACTTTTATTTTATGTGGTTGGATGATAATAAGTAATTTCTGATCAAACCATACTTGAGGCTGCAGTCCAGTCCAGGCACAGTGTAAACACTGCAGTATGCAAATGCACATCTGAGGACTGATGGCACAAGCACAAAAACATACCAGTGCCATGCGCAACTAGAGCAGTCAGTGTCAACCACCGAGGCAATGTATGCCCTGGCTCTGCCTTGCTGTGATAAGGAGCAAAACCTTTGAAGAATGCCCTGCAGAATGCAGGGCGCATGTCAGGTGACAGAAGAAGGGATCTCGACAGGGTGGAATGACCACACAGAAAGGGGCTTTACTCTTTCTGGAAATGAATACAACTTTATTTTTCTAACCTGCCTTTCTTGTGAGGCTCAGATGGGGTAACATCAATTCATAAAGTACAATGCTTTAAAAGGGAGGGGATCTGATAACTATCTTCAAGTATATAAAAGGTTACCATGTACAGGATGGAGCAGAGTGGTTGTCTCTTTCCCTGGAGGGACAGACCAGAACCAATGGGAAGAAATTAATTCAAAAGAAATTCCGTCTAAATGCCCAGAAGACGTTCTTGACTGTTAGAATGGTTTCTCAGTAGAACAGACTTTCTCAGGAGGTGGTGGGTTCTCCATCTTTGGAGATTTTTAAACAGCAGCTAGATAGCCATCTGATGGAGAGGCTGATTCTGTGAAGGTTCAACGGGGTGGCAGGTTATAGTAGAAGTGCAGGGGGTTGGACTAGATGACCCAGGAGATTCCTTCCAACTCTATTATTCTATGATTCTAAAATCATATTTTACATTAAAAACAGTTCAAAATCCAATTCATCGGCCAACTAGTGAAACGGAGAGTATCCTTTTGCAGCTGATGTATTTTCCCTTTATGTTCCAATGGATTTACCAGGAAATCCAATTACATGTTGTAGATGTTGTAGACATCAACCGACATCAACGACATCAACTGAATTTCCACGATCCAGCAAACCTGTTACTTGGTCAAAAAAGGAAACTAGGTTGGTCTGGCAGTACCTGTTGGAGACAAATCCATGCTGACTTCCTTGGATCACCAAATTGTCCTCCAGATGTTTGCAGATCGCTCCCTTTAATATCTGCTCCATTATCTTCCCCACAACAGAGGTCAGACTCACTGGCACATGTAGATATTTGGTGTAGTGGTTAAAGTTTGCCCTATGAAAATCCAACAACCGCATCTGGCTACAAGCTTCCTTGGCTCCCCATCTCAAAAGGAATTCTATGAGGACATGGTCACTTCCCCCTAGGGTCCCCACCTCCTTCACCTCATCCACCAGGGATAAGCCAAGGAACCTGATTTTGTCACAAATACAGAAAAGTCAAGAGGATAAACAGCTGCTGGTTTTTGTACCCCGCTTTTCACCCACAGAAACTAAAAGAATAGTTTGGAAGAAGTGATTAAGAAGAGAAAGAAGTGGAGCAAAAAGGAAAAAAAAGATTAGAGTCCTTCAATCAAACCATTGATGCCCTACAAGCTGCCAGAACAATGATTGGCCTGCTGGAGCAGGCTTTTATTTCAATTACCATATATACCCGCGTATAAGCCGAGGCCTAAGAGACTCTTGTGGCACAGAGTGGTGAGGCAGCAACATGCTGTCTGAAGCTGTCTGCCCATGAGGTTGGGAGATCCCAGCAGCCGGCTCAAGATTGACTCAGCCTTCCATCCTTCCCAGGTCAGTAAAATGAGTACCTAGCTTGCTGGGGGATAAACGGTAATGACTGGGGAAGGCAGTGGCAAACCACCCCATATTGAGTCTGCCATGAAAACGCTGGAGGGCGTCACCCCAAGGGTCAGACATGACCCAGTGCTTGCACAAGGGATACCTTTACCTTTACCTTTACAAGCCCAGGAGGGCTTTTTCAGTGTGAAAAAGGTGCTGAAAAACTAGGCTTATATGCGAGTATATAGGGTAATAAGTGACATTTAAGAGGAGTAGCTAGGTTGATCTTCTGCTGCAACATCAATATTTAGTATCCAGCTTGATGAATGTACCTTAACTATCAATCTGCTATTTTACACATATAAGGGGGGCATATGTTGTCCCCCAACTTCAAGAAAGGGAAAAAAGAGGATCTGCATAACTACCAACCCTTCAAGCTTGACATCTGTAGCTGGCAAAATCATGGAACCAATCATCCAACAGTCAGTCCTTGAGCAGCTGGAACAGTGAGCTGTGATTTCTAAGACTCAGCACGGATTTTGCAAGAACAAGTATTGTCGGAGCAACCTTATCTCTTTTTTCGAGAAAGTGACTACCTTGCTGGACCAGGGGAATGCTGTGGACATAGTTTATCTGGATTTCAGTAAACCTTTTGATAAGGTTCCACGTGATACTCTTGTTGACAAGTTGGTAAAATGCGGTATGGATCCTAATTCTGTCAGGTGGATCGAGAACTGTTTGACATATACCTAAAGTGTGCTTGTTAATGGTTCAGCATCCTCTTGGAGAAGAGTGACAACTGGATTGCCCAAGGGATCTGACCTGGGGCCTGTGTTGTTCAACATACTTATAAATTATTTGGATGTCAGATTAGCAGAGGTATTTATTACATTTTCTGATGATATTAAACTGGGAGGGGTAGCAAACACAACAGAAGAATCAGGATACAGGATCTTGATAGGCTTAAGAAGTGGGCTAAACTGAATAAAATGAAATCCAAAAGGGACAAATGTAAAGTTCTGCATTTAGGTAGGAAAAACCATCTGAGATTCCTTCGGGTAGAGAAAATCGGCATATAATAACCAACTCTTCTTCTACTCTAATATAGGATGGGGGAGACTTGTCTTGGCAGTAGTATGTGCAAAAAGAAGACGAGTTGGTTTCTATATGCCGCTTTTCTCTACCCAACGGTGGCTCAAAGCCGCTTACAATCGCCTTCCCTGTCCTCTCCCCACAACAGACACCCTATGAGGTGGGTGAGGCTGAGAGAGCTCTGATATCACTGCTCGGTCAGAACAGTTTTATCAGTACCATGTGAGGGAGTGCAGAATCGAACCTGGCATGCCAGATTAGAAGTCGGTATTCCTAACCACTATACCAAACTGGCTCTTAAGGATCTAGGTTTTACTAGACCATACATTGAACTTGAGTCAGCAGTATGACTCAATGGCTAAAAAGGCAAATGGGATTTTGGGCTGTATCAAACGGAGCATCATGTCCAGATCATGGGAGGTGATATTCTTTACTCTGCTTTGGTTGGGCCTCACTTGGAGTATTGTGTTCAGTTTTGGGCACCATGGTAGAAGAAGAATGTAGACAAAATGAAGCTTCTCCAGAGGAGGGCAACAAAGATGGTGAGGGCTTTGGATACCAAGACATATGAGGAACGGTTGGGGGAGCTTGGTCTGCTTAGCCTGGAGAGAAGACAACTGAGAGGGGATCTGATAAACATCCTCATATATTTAAAAAGCAGCCATATAGAGAATGGAGCAAAGTTTTTTACCAACTCGGCAATAAAAATATCATAGGGAAGTACTAACGATAATAAAGTCCTATAACTCTAGACATGTATGTTTTTGTGCTGTGTTTAGGTCCCTTTGAATCCTTTGTTCTTAGATGTACTACACTTTATTTGGTGTAGTGGTTAGGAGTGCGGACTTCGAATTTGAAGAGCTGGGTTCAATTCTGCACTCCCTCACTTGTAGCCAGCTGGGTTACCTTGGGCTTTGTTTTCAATATTATGATTTAGCTAAATACAGCTAAATATATATAAGACATGCTTTTATTACTGGCTATAGTTTTGGCAGAAAGAACTAGTTTTCCTCAGAAAATGTACACGTTGTATGTGTGAGCTTGTGTAAAACTCAAGTATTTATTAAGTAAACAGTAAAGGCTTTGAAAGAGGAAAAATAATTTAATATTATTAATTTAAATACAATCAAAGACAGCAGGCAGTGGAGATGGTTTGTTCCCTTTATTAATACAGGACAAGGGATGATTAATTAAGAACAAGGGCTAGAGCTAACAGAAGTAGGCTACCAAACTGTGTCACAATCTGGAGATGGCTAAATGGAGCACCACATGTAGGGGGACATATTGCAGGACGCTACATACAGCCTTTGCACCTTGTAGGTGGCTGAACTAGATAAATCCAACTTGGTCTGATCCAACAAGTGACTTCTATGTTGTCAGCCTTCTAGAGCACAACACCAATACCAAGAGCATCACAGTCACCACAATCAAAAGGTTGCTTCTATATAAGGAATTAACCGTAGACATCGTGTTCACCTCAGAAACCCTCCGCTTCCTGCTCACTCTGCTCCCCTCAACATGCAGCAGCCAGAACGGTGATAAAACACACAAAGAGCACTGGAAAGTTCCAGACTCTGGTCCCCAGCTGCATTTATGAGCTCTGTGATGGAACAAGCCTGCTTTTGCCTTTCAGGTCCAGTTCTGTCCTTGCCCACCTTGTTCTGGCTGGTTGCCAACTCCAAGTGACTGGCAAAAAAGAGACTATCTGGCTAAAGTACAGGGTTGTAGCTGGGAGAGCCAAAACCGATAGCTGCCCCTTTCATACAGGTGAGGCCTTTCCTCTGTTGTCTCCCACAGCACCAATACCTGCGCACTGTAGGGGATGAGTTACTACAAGAGTACACCACTCAAGGTCTTCCCTTTGCACTGGGCTAGCGTTTCAGAAGTGGGGGAGCAATACATGAATCAGAGAACTATGGACCGCTTCCAATTTATAAACAATTTATTAAAATACAAAGGATTAAAAAGCAGATCTTTATCACAGCATGGAGTTAAGCCAAAGAGACAAAAGAAACTGGATGAAACAGTCCTTCTGTCAGGACAGTCCTTCTGTCCCTCTCCTCAGAACATACCCTATCTTCTGGCCAGGCACCTTCACTTAAAGAGTTTCCAATGTTTAACTGCATTTTGTGATTTTGATGTGATGCCCCTGTTGATACAGCCCAAAATGGCAATCGCCTTTTTTACCGCTGCATCACACTGCCTACTCATGTTTAGTTTACAATCCACAAGTACCCCAAGGTCTCGTTCACACACAGTATTTGCCAGTCCTCCCAATTTGGCGTCATTTGCAAACTTGATGAGTAGTCCCTCCACCCCCTCTAGATCATTAATAAATATGTTAAAAAGTACCGGGCTGAGCACCGAGCCCTGAGGTACCCCGCTACTCACCTCCCTCCAGTCTGATGAAACACCATTGACAACAACTTTTTGACTGTGGTTCTCTAACCAATTATCTATCCACCTAACTATCTGAAAATCCAGATTGCAGTCCTTCAATTTATCCATCAAAACATCATGGGGAACCTTATCAAAAGCTTTACTAAAATCCAAGTAAATGACATCAACCGAATTTCCACGATCCAGCAAACCTGTTACTTGGTCAAAAAAGGAAACCAGGTTGGTCTGGCAGGACCTGTTGGAGACAAATCCATGCTGACTTCCTTGGATCACCAAATTGTCCTCCAGATGTTTGCAGATCGCTCCCTTTAATATCTGCTACATTATCTTCCCCACAACAGAGGTCATACTCACTGACCTCAGCAGCAATACTCCCCAGTAGCTCTCTCCACATGCTCTCAGTTGTCTGAGCTGACAACAATTCAGCTTTAGCCAATTCTATTTAAGTCAATTCACTACTGCTTCCAAGCAACTACCCAGGCATTTGGTTGAGGCTGCGCTAAGGAAGATCTGGGTCCCTCCTTTAAAGGTCCTCTGGATGCCCATCCATCTAGGTAGGTGAACTCTCCCAAGGTCAGTGGGCAGTGTAAACTGGGTCTGCTGCTATTAGTGTAGGTTATTTTATTTTGGTTTATGGGTTTCACTGTAAACCGCCTTAAGCTGGCATGGCCAGGAGGGGAAGGCGGTGGTATTGACAGATGACTATCCATCAACAGAAATAGCTGAGTGTCATCTGCATATTGGTGACAACCCAGTCCCAAACTCCAGATCAGCTGAGCAAGGGAGCACATGTAGATATCTAGTGTAGTAGTTAGGAGTGCAGACTTCTAATCTGGCAAGCTGGGTTCGATTCTACACTCCCCCACAAGCAGCCAGCTGGGTGGCCTTGGGCTTGCCACGGCACTGATAAAGCTGTTCTGACCCAGCAGCAATATCAGGGCTCTCTCAGCCTCACCCAACTCACAGGGTGTCTGTTGTGGGGAGAGGAAAGGGAAGGTGACTGTAAGCTTTGAGACTCCTTCAGGTAGAAAAAAGCGGCATATAAGAACCAACTCTTCTTCTAAATTAACATCAGAGGGAGTATTGCTCCTGTGGGACCCTGCAGTTCAGGGCTTGCAGTTGGGAGATGCTCCCCCCAGCACCAGCCTCTGTCCCTGGCCGTGGAGGAAGGACATGGAGGAAGGCCAAAGCTGAGAGTGAACTAAGATTGGCCAGGGAAGCCCATTGTAACAAGAATAGATTTTTCAGTTATGTGAGGAGCAAACGTAAAGTAAAGGAGGCAATAGGCCCACTGTTGGGAGCAGATGGACAAACTCTAACAGAAGATGCAGAGAAAGCAGAAAGGCTTAGTGCCTATTATACATTTTTTTTCCCCCACAGGTCAAAGTGTTTAGGCACATCTAGAGATGGCCGTAGCCAAAGGATAGTGTCTGGGTGGCAGGTTAACATGGATAGAGAGGTTGTCGAGAGGCATTTAGCTGCACTGGATGAGTTCAAATCCCCTGGTCCGGATGAAATGCACCCGAGAGTACTCAAAGAACTTTCCAGAGAACTTTCACAGCCCTTGTCCATCATCTTCGGAACCTCTTTAAGGACTGGAGATGTCCCGGAGGACTGGAAGAGAGCAAGCGTTATTCCGATCTTCAAAAAAGGGAGGAAGGATGACCCAGGAAACTACAGACCAGTGAGTCTGACCTCTTTTGTGGGTAAGATAATGGAGCAGATATTAAAGGGAGCGATCTGCAAACATCTGGAGGACAATTTGGTGATCCAAGGAAGTCAGCATGGATTTGTTTCCAACAGGTCCTGCCAGACCAACCTGGTTTCCTTTTTTGACCAAGTAACAGGTTTGCTGGACCGGGGAAATTCGGTTGATGTCATTTACTTGGATTTTAGTAAAACATTTGACAAGGTTCCCCATGATGTTCTGATGGATAAGTTGAAGGACTGCAATCTGGATTTTCAGATAGTTAAGTGGATAGGGAATTGGTTAGAGAACCGCACTCAAAGAGCAGTTTCAATGGTGTTTCATCAGACTGGAGAGAGGTGACTAGCGGGGTACCTCAGGGCTCGGTGCTCACCCCGGTTCTTTTTAACATATTTATGAATGATCTAGATGACGGGGTGGAGGGACTATTCATCAAGTTTGCAGATGACACCAAATTGGGAGGACTGGCAAATACTCCGGAAGATAGAGACAGAGTTCAACGAGATCTGAACACAATGGAAAAATGGGCAAATGAGAACAAGATGCAATTTAATAAAGATAAGTGTAAAGTTCTGCATCTGGGTCAGAAAAATGAAAAGCATGCCTACTGGATGGGGGATACGCTTCTAGGTAACACTGTGTGTGAACGAGACCTTGGGATACTTGTGGATTGTAAACTAAACATGAGCAGGCAGTGTGATGCAGCCGTAAAAAAGGCGAATGCCATTTTGGGCTGTATCAACAGGGGCATCAAATCAAAATCACAAGATGTCATAGTCTCATTGTATACGGCACTGGTCAGACCACACCTGGAGTACTGTGTGCAGTTCTGGAGGCCTCACTTCAAGAAGGACGTAGATAAAATTGAAAGGGTACAGAGGAGAGCGACGAAGATGATCTGGGACCAAGCCCTATGAAGATAGGTTGGGGGACTTGGGAATGTTCAGCCTGGAGAAAAGGAGGTTGAAAGGGGACATGATAGCCCTCTTTAAGTATTTGAAAGGTGGTCACTTGGAGGAGGGCAGGATGCTGTTTCTGTTGGCTGCAGAGGAGAGGACACGCAGTAATGGGTTTAAACTTCAAGTACAACGATATAGGCTAGATATCAGGGGGGGAAATTTCACAGTCAGAGTAGTTCAGCAGTGGAATAGGCTGCCTAAGGAGGTGGTGAGCTCCCCCTCACTGGCAGTCTTTAAGCTAAGGTTGGATACACACTTTTCTTGGATGCTTTAGGATGCTTAGGGCTGATCCTGCGTTTAGCAGGGGGTTGGACTAGATGGCCTGTATGGCCCCTTCCAACTCTATGAGCTATTTTGCGGACAAAATCTCGTCTCTCCGCCACGATCTTCCCGCCACAGTTAATACAGTAAATGAACTGGAGGCCTGTTGGCCGCCTTTGGAGGTGAAGTTTGATGGCTTCAGACGGCTCTCTTTATCCGAAGTGGACAAGCTGCTAGGCTCAGTTAGGGCGACCACTTGCCCCCTTGACCCCTGTCCATCATGGCTCCTCAAAGGAGGCGGCCAGAAGATAGGAGGCCAGCTCAGGGACATTATCAACCTCTCCCTGGAGTCCGGGGAGTTCCCTGAGCAGCTGAAGGGGGCAGTGGTTCACCCTCTCCTGAAGAAATCTACGCTGGATCCGCGGGACCCCGCCAGCTATCGCCCAGTGTCGCACTTGGCGTTCCTGGGCAAGATGGTTGAAAGGGCCGCGGCAGACCAGCTCCTGGCATTCTCGGAAGAAACTTCGGCATTCGATCCATATCAGTCTGGCTTTCGACCTGGCCACGGGGTGGAGACGGTGCTGGTCGCCCTGTTGGATGACCTCCGTCGCCAGCTGGATAAGGGCGGGTCAGCAGTACTGGTTCTTCTGGACCTGTCGGCCGCTTTTGACATCGTGGACCACAAGCTGTTGGTCCACCGCCTTGCCGGCACGGGGATACGGGGCACAGCGTTACGCTGGATACGCTCCTTTCTCCAGGACCGGACCCAGAGGGTTGCAGTGGGAGATGAGTTCTCGCGTTCCTATAGACTCCCTTGTGGGGTCCCTCAGGGTGCGGTCCTCTCCCCCACATTATTCAACATCTTTATGCGCCCTCTGGCCCAGCTGGTACGGAGTTTTGGACTGGGTTGCCACCAGTACGCTGATGACACCCAGCTCTATCTCCTCATGGACGGCCGCCCGGACTCCCCCCCGGAACCATTCGCCAGATGTTTGGAAGCAGTGAAAGAATGGTTCGAGCAGAATCGCCTGAAACTCAACCCCTCCAAGACGGAGGTCCTGTGGCTGGGACGTAGGGGGCAGGACCAGGAAGCGCGCTTACCCACCCTGGCAGGGACGCAACTCACCATCACGTCCCAGGCCAGGAACTTGGGTGTGGCCATTGATGCCTCCCTGACTTTGGAGGCGCAGGTCAAAAAAGTAGCGGGCCAGGCGTTTTTCCACCTTCGCCAGGCCCGACTATTAGCGCCCTATCTGTCCCCCGAACACTTAGCCACAGTGATCCATGCAACGGTCACCTCCAGAATAGATTTCTGTAACTCGCTCTACGCGGGCCTTCCCTTGTCCTTGATCCGGAAACTTCAGCTAGTGCAAAACGC
This sequence comes from Paroedura picta, assembly GCF_049243985.1. Classification (NCBI taxonomy): domain Eukaryota; kingdom Metazoa; phylum Chordata; class Lepidosauria; order Squamata; family Gekkonidae; genus Paroedura; species Paroedura picta. The sequence continues at coordinate 129,353,630 of NC_135373.1, forward strand.
AGCTGCTAGGGTCCTTACTGGCACATCTTGGAGGGCCCACATCCAGCCAGTGCTGAGGCAGCTGCACTGGTTGCCAATTGCTGCCCGGATCCGGTTCAAGGTTCTGGTTCTAACCTTCAAGGCTTTACGCGAGTTGGGACCCACATACCTGAGGGACCGCCTATCGCCCTATGCCCCTCGCAGGGCCTTGCGCTCTGCGGGTGAAAACCTGTTGGTCGTTCCCGGCCCTAGGGAAGCACGCCTGGCCTCGACCAGGGCCAGGGCCTTTTCGGTCCTGGCCCCGACCTGGTGGAATGAGCTCCCGGGAGAGCTGCGGGCCCTGCGGGATCTTTCAACATTCCGCAGGGCCTGCAAGACGGAGCTCTTCCGCCAGGTTTATGGTTGAGGCCGGGGCTGATAATAGATCTATGCCTCCCCCAGGGACTCGGGTTCTGGACCCGAAGCAAAACATCATCAGGACCTCCTCTCCACCCGCTAGTAGTGGGAGGGAGGGGGGGGGAGTTGAGCTGCCATTCTTGCCATGCCGGCAATATTGGCAATGTTATTATTGTTTTATGGGGTTTTAATGGGGAATTGCGATATTGTTACCCGCCACGAGCCGCAAGGGAGTGGCGGGCTATAAATCTAATAATAATAATAATAATAATAATAATAATAATAATAATAATAATAATAATAATGATTTTATGATTCTAACCTCCAGGACAAAGGATCCCTAAGCCGGGCCGAAGAATGTCAAGGCAACCCACAACATGTTTTGTGGTGCCCATTAAAATCTTCTAAGAAAGTGGGAAGCCTTATTACCAAGGATAAGTATAAACAAATAACCAATGATTATAGCTCAGGCTAGAAAGAAATGCTAAACATAGCAAAAAAGGCTTCTTTATTTATATTTCAAGTAAGAAAAAGAGTAGGGACTCTGTAGGACCACTGTGAGGAAAAGAAAGTGAAATCATAACAGATGATAAAGTGAGGGCTGACTACTTAAAACCTGTTTCTCCTCAGTATTCTCGTCTGGGGCAAAGAGTGCTCAGCTAATGAAATCTTCGGTGACCCTTGCTAAGCAGAAGATCCAACTGACCCATAGAATAACAGGAAGGTACCTCCTGGGTCTCCTAGTCCAGCTGTCCTGAACCCCCAGTCCGGAGACCGGTACTGGTCTGTGGATCAGTCAGTACCGGGCCACGGATCCTCCTCGTCCTCCTCCCCAGCTGCTGCCTGTCCTGCCACTCTGCTGCCGGCTCAACTTTAGTGCTCTCTGGTGGCCGCCATGGATGGGGTTCTCCCTCAGCGTGGCACTTTGCAGCTGCTGCCAGCAGCGCCCCCCCCCCCAGTGGGCAGCGGGAAGTCAGGGGCGCCAGCAGGAAAGCAAGCAGAACAGGGGCTCAGGCGGTGGCAGCAACATCCCTCGGCAAATGACCCCCCCCCAGGCCTCAGTAAAGTTGTCAAGGGTTGACCAATCCCCGGTGATAAAAAGGTTGAGGACCACTGGCCTCCAGCTCTTTTCTCCCGTCCTCACAGGAGAAATGCATCTCCACAAATACTCAGCCCCCAAACTACCCAAAAAATTGAACCAACTAAAAATTTACAGAGCACCAATATGCTTAATAACAGTATCTTTAAACCGCTCCTGTCCATGATAAAAACTCAGAGGGGCGAATCAGGAGCCGCTTTGCGGCTCCTGATTTGCCCCTCTGAGTGGCACTCAAGGGCCAAGTGGCCAATTGGGAGCCGCGCCCGTCCTCGACTGTGCGCTCCAGCGAGTCGGCTTTCCACAGAGTCAGTCGTCCTCGCCTCTGCGCTCCCACCAAGGTAAGTCCTGGCTGCCAGGAAAGGAGCTCCTTTCCCGCCAGCCACCTAGGGACCTTAGCCAGGGAGGGGGGGGCCACATGGGGAGGGGGGGCGTCAAAGACGCAGCAGCCCTGCTTCTTTCCCTACGCCGAGCTACAAGACTATGAGGGGCTCACCGCAAGCCAGCAGGCCCTCCGCATCCACGCGGCAACCCTGCTCTTTAAACACTGCTGACGCAGCCACCTGGCCCCACACCTGTGTGCCCTTCTTGCCGTGCCGCCGCACGTCGCTGAGCCTGCCCTTCTCCCTGGCCCTGCAAAGGCCCGCACCCCGGGACTTGCCCAGGGAGGGGCCTGGCTGCAACCCGCCAGCCCCGCCACATCCACGCTGCGGCCCTGCTCTGGCGCTGACGCTGCACCCGCCTGCACAGCCGTCTCCCCCGGCCTATGCATGCCCATTTTTATAAATGGGCTTTTTTACTAGTTTACATATAATCTTAAAGCAATGTAGCCAGTCAGTACACTTACTGCCCTCACCCAGAGAGGGAGGCAATCAGGAGCAGTGGCCAGTCCAATGATAGACCCTAACCAAGAGATGCCCTCCCACCAGAGGCCTGGAAATTGTTTGAGGAAAGTGAAGAAAGAAGGCAGGCCTGAACACCTTTACAACTCAGGGGCAAGAACAAAGGACAGGTTGTGCTGACAATGGGTACCCATCCTTCTTTCCATCACGTCCAGGAGGTGGTGGAGCCAAACCCTGATTGGAGCTACGGTCCAGGCAGCAGAGCCAAGGGAGGTCTGTAAGGGAGGCTTCCAAGCTGGGGCAGGATGGAGCATGCAGGGCCAGAAAGTAAGTGCAAAAGTGCTCTAACATTCAGGGAAGGAAGAGGACCAGGAAGCCTGAACTCCCTTTTCCTTCCTGTGCTGAAGTTGGGTCAGTCTGTGCAGCAAAAGGGTAGCCTCAGATAAGGGTATGGTAAGACACTGTGTTTGGCCAGCATCTAGTTGAGCAGAGAGGGCTTTGCAACCAAAGCAACATTCTGTCCATTGCATAATTTGCAGATAATAAAGATATCAGCCTTAATACAAAGTGCCAGCTAGTCAACGCCATTGTCTTTCAGATAACAAGCTATGGATGCAAAAGCTGGACCCTGAAGAAAGAAGACAGGAGGAAAATAGATGCTTTCAAATTATGGAGTTGGAGACGAATGCTGCGAATACCATGGACAGCCAAAGTTACCAACAAGATAATTTTAGAGAGGAGCAAACCAACTATGTCATTAGAAGGCAAGATATTACGGCTAAAGCTCCCTTACTTTGGACACATCATGCAATCAAACTCGTTATAAAAATCATTAATGCTCGGCGGCAAAAGGAAACGTGGTTGCCAAAGGATCCGCTAACTTTACACGATCAAAGCTGATACAGGGATGACCATGAACCAACTAAAAGAAGCAGTCATTGACAGAAACGTAAGGCGAAAACTTTCCTATAGAATCGCCGAGGGTCAGACACAACTGAACGGATAACATCAAATCATCATCATAATTTGCCTGACATTCCCAGGCCAGAAAAATCTATCCATCCAATCAATCAATCAAATTTTTATAACACCCTCCATTGCAACTCAAGGTGGTTCACAGGGAACATGAAATCCAATATGACAGATATTCAAAAACACAACAAAATTTGATTCCAAAAGCACCTTTAAGAACAAGTTGTGAGCTTTTGTGTGCATGCACTTATTCAGGAACTGCATCAGTATCAACAGCATTGAAACATTCACATTTTGACCATAACCTAGTATAGTGGTCAGATCGGAATTGTCCCACAATATGTCCAAGGGGCACATCTGCTAGGAGTGGGTTCTGGAGGGCCCAATAGATGTTGTCAGTGTGGAAAAGCTAAATTTTGCAGGCCCTGCTTAACTGTGCTAGCTCTTGCAGGGCCTGGATTTCCACTGGAAACTCATTCCATGAAGTGGGGGCCAGGACAGAGAACATCCTGGGCCCTGGTTGAGGCTAGATGTTCTAGACCAGCTGTAGCTTCCAGAGCAGGGATAAGGTTAGGCCTACGTAGAGTGAATTAGAGAAATCCAATCTAGAGGTGACCATTGCATGGATCACTGTGGCTAGGTGTTCCAGGGCTAAGTAGGGTGCTAGTAGCTGGGCTTGGCGCAGGTGAAAGAAAAGCCAGCTGCACTAGTCTTGTGACCTGCACCTCCCTAGAGAGGGGAGCATCCAGGATCCTGCCCACATTCCTGGCAGTGACAATTGTACCACATCCAGGCTGGGTAATCATGCTTCCTCATTAGGAAGGGAAAAAAAGGATACAGGAAACTACAGACCCATCAGCTTGATGTCCATAGCTGGCAAAATTTAGAACAAATCATCAGACAGTCAGTCCTTGAGTGGATGGCTGTAATTACTAAGAGTCAACATGGCTTTCTCAAGAACAAATCATGTCAGACTAACCGTAACTTTTTTTTTAGAAACTTACTACCTTGCTAGATCAGAGGAACACTGTGGACATATTTTACAGAAATGATTGCCCCAGAGAGTTGAACCAGAACCAATGAGTTTAAATCAATTTAAAAGAAACTTCAGCTAAACATCCAGAAGAAGTTAGAGTGGTTTGCTCCTCACATAACTGAAAAATCTTTTCTTGTTACAGTGGGCTTCCCTAGCCAATCTTAGCTCACTCTCAGCTTTGGCCTTTCTGATGATTGATCTACAGTGCCTAGAAACCTGTAGGTACTCTTCTTTAGAGCTCTGTCCTTCCCTCCATTTCCCTCCATTTCCCTTTTCTTTCTTAGTTCCTCTTGAAGTTCTCTGTTCATCCAAATAGGCTCAGGGTGGTTTACATACAACATGGGGGACATATGGAACGAATTAATATATAACAAATAAATAAAGCAACAACAACAATCCAATAATGCAATTTCAGTGATAATAAACAATACAACAGGAATGGAATCCAGCCAAGGCACCCAGAGAGGACAGACTGGTTCAGGCCATGGAGGGATGTCTGAGGGGGGACCTGTTGACGGTCTCAGGCAAATGCCTGATGGAAGAGCTCTCTTCTGCAAGCCCTGCGGAATTTTGGGAGTTCCATATCCACCTAAATATCAGAAAATCCAGTTTGCAGTTTTCCAGTTTATAATATCATGGGGAACCTTGTCAAAAGTCTTACTGAAATCTAGGTAAACAACATTAGCTTAGTGTCATATTTCCATAACTAGCACATCGGGATGGATGAGAAATACAAGCCAAAGTGATCCAAGAGCCAAATCTAAAAGTTTATTGCTACAATGTCTAGGCCAGGAGATCTCCAGGGGAAATCTGGAGATTCCAAGATCTATCAATCTCAAGTGTTGAAGTTTCTCTATTCAGAGGCAAACTGACAAACAGGCAATCTTGCCTTAGGGCAGTTTTACAACTTGCAGGCAGCTCTTCAAGAGTTCAATCTACACATCAAACATGTCAATCTACACTTCAAAAACTACATTACAACAGGCAATTCACACCATGTTACCAGCTCTTCTTTAGAGTTCTGTCCTTCCCTATAGGCCAAAATCCCATTTGCCTTTTTAGCCACTGAGTCACACTGCTGATTCATGTTCATATTCAATGTATGGTCTACTAAGACTCCAAGATCCTTTTCGCACATGATCCTGCTAAGACTCGCCCATTTTATATTGGTGTATTTGGTTTTTCCTACCTAAATGCAGAACTTTACGTTTGTCCTTATTGAACTTCATTTTATTCGGTTTGGCCCACTTCTCAAGCCTATGAAGATCATCCTGTATTCTCTTGCTGGCTCTTGAACTCTGAGGCTTTTGAACTGAATTGAGGCTTTTGAACTCTGGTGCTGGAGAACTCTGGTGAGTCCCTTGGACTGCAAGGCGAACAAACTGGTCTGTTCTAGAGGAGATGAGCCCTCAGTGCTCTTTAGAAGGCCAGATGAAACTCAAATACGTTGGCCACCTCATGAGAAGGAAGGACTCCCTGGAGAAGAGCCTAATGCTGGTAGCGATTGAGGGCAAAAGAAGAAGGGGACAACAGAGAATGAGGTGGCTGGATGGAGTCACTGAAGCAGGCGGTGTTAACTTAAATGGACTCCTGGAAATGGTAGAGGAAAGGAAGGCCTGGAGGATCATTTTTCATGAGGTCGCGATGGGTCGGACACAACTTTGCACCAACAACAATCCTTTCCACCATTTTCCCTAAGGTCCCACAAATTATTTGTGATGTCACTTTTTAGTAAAAGCTGCCATTCTTTACATTTTTGATAAAAACATTCCTTGTGATTAGTCAGTACGCTGTGCATTTCTTACATTAAAGCTAAAGGTATCCCCTGTGCAAGCACCGGGTCATGTCTGACCCTTGGGGTGACACCCACTAGCGTTTTCATGGCAGACTCAATACAGGGTAGTTTGCCAGTGCCTTCCCCAGTCATTACCATTTACCCCCCAGCAAGCTGGGCACTCATTTTACTGACCTCAGAAGGATGGAAGGCTGAGTCAACCTTGAGCCAGCTGCTGGGATTGAACTCCCAGCCTCATGGGCAAAGCTTTCAGACAGCTGCCTTACCACTCTGCACCACAAGAGGCTCTAAAATTTGTGTAGGACCAAATAAAATCTCATCACAGGTGGAACTGGCTTTTTTTGTGTTGAGGCATGATGTGACAATCTTCTACTTCAGGGAGGGGAGAATTGCATCCCAATTTAAGGATGTGCTGAATTAACACCACATTTTCTGTTTGTGTTTAGATAATGAGGGGGGATTATATGGGGAGACGGGGCAAGAAAGAGACAGAAAATCAGGCAGCTGCTTTTATCTGCCTCACTGGAAAAGTTGGCCTATAAATGAAGTCAATAACTGGACTAAAAGCTAATCACAATAATGATTTTGTGTGTATAAGAACCGAAGGATCCAATGCACTTCAGTGTTACTTACACACATAAACCGTGTCAGCATAAAGTATCTTTTTAAGGCCAGACTGGTTATATATGAATCCTGAAATTGATTTTAAAAAATACTAATGTAAGAAATAAGAGCCTCTTGTGGCGCAGAGTGGTAAGGCAGCAGACATGCAGTCTGAAAGCTTCCGAGGTTGGTAAAATGAGTACCCAGCTTGCAGGGGGATAAACGGTAATGACTGGGGAAGGCACTGGGAAACCATTGAGTCTGCCATGAAAACGCTAGAGGGCGTCACCCCAAGGGTCAGACATGACTCTGTGCTTGCACAGGGGATACCTTTACCTTTACACAAATTTTAACCAAGCAGTGACTCCCATTGCCTTAAATTTCATAGCTGAAAGTAGCTGCCTGAATTCATGTACTTTTATTTCTGAAGGTGCAAGCCCTGTTATAAACTGAAGTGTCAGAAAGCAACATCAGGGGAAGGCCTCCGACTCTGTGCCCTGTGTTGCTGGCCCTCTTGAGCAGCCTTTCACAACTTTTTTACCATTGAGAAACCCCTGAAACTTTCTTCAGGATTCAAGAAACCCCAGGAGTGCCGTGATTGTGCAGAATATTGTTGGGAAGAATAGCTGTATACATGCCCAACTTGGGCCACTCCCTCCAAGACCATCACTGGCCATTTTGGGAGGGGTGGGTGGGTTAACATGACCATATGTGTTAATATTAATTAACTCCCACCCGCTTGGAAAACCCTTCCAGGGCTGTTGAAAAAAACCCTGGTTGAGAAAGGCTGCTCTAGCATAAGGGGTTGGCTACTAAGCATGGCAAGCTGCTGAACTAGATGGACCCTCCTCGGTGGTTTGATCCAGCAAGGCTCTTCTGCCCTTCTGGTTTATTTCCAATGGCCTTCTTTGTGGAGGCTCAAGGAGAATACAGAGCATTAAAAACTTCTGCCCCAGACCACTGTCTGAGAGAGAAACTGGCCACCAAGAATGCAGAAGCTGGCCTTCCTCATCCTACCTGACTGCCACTGCTTTAGGGGTACCCAGGTTCTCTTCATTTGCTCTTAGGGCAAACCCCGAACTTGACACATCCTAAACAAACGGAGACGAGCAACTGCGGATCCCCCGCCCGATCAGCGTGTCTTTGGGCTGGCAGAGGCAGGCCGCCACCCTGGACTGCACCTCCCCCCCCCCCCCGCTCCCTGCGCTCGGGGCTGGCTGCGTCCGCGCGGTTGACGGCTCCTTGGCGTCCACGTGTGGCTACAGCATCAGCGGAACAGCTCGAGGGAAGGCTGGCTCCGGGGAGGGCAGGGACGGCCCGGCAGACCGGCTGGAAAGCCACCACCGCGGCGGGAGGCACGGACCGCCCCCTCCGTCCCTCCGTCGGGCCCCCGCGACTCCTTCGCCTCCCTGCCGAAGCCACGGGGAGAGGCGGGGGAGGGGCAAGAGGAAGAAGCGGCAGGATTCCGCGCACGCGACCCCGGCTCCCCCCAGGCCCGGCCCGGCCCGGCCCGGCCCGAGGGACGGCGCGTTCCGGCACTCCCCTCTCCCCCCCCCCTCCCGGCTGGCTCACCGCGCTTGCCGGGCGCGAAGGCTACCACCAAGAAGTAGTCAGCGAGGCGGGCCATGGCGGCTGCAGGCGAGCGGGGCGCCGCCTCTCATCCCCACCGCAGCAGCCGGGCCACCCCGGCTCCCGCCACCGCCTCAGCCGACGCCATCTTGCCTCGGAACCGGACCCAGCCCGGGCGCCGCGCGCATGTGCGGGACCATCGCCCGCCCGCAGGGGGCCAATGGGAGGCGGCCCAGCCCACGAGGAGCCTCCCGATTGGTCCGTGCGGCGAGAGGCCCGCGGATGTGTGGCGTCGGCCGCGCAGGGGTGGGGCTTCGTCTCCGGGCGGGCGCCTCCACGGCTCTCTTCGGCGGGGCGGGGTCCTGGCCCGGCGGCCGGAGATTGGCCGAGGTAAAGACCCCTGCCCGCGCCCGCGCATGCGCGGCATCGCTCGCTCGCTGCTCGGCATGCTCTGTGGGGCCGGGGCCGACCCTCGAAAGGGAAGCGTCCCTCGCCGGCTGCCCGAGGCGGGCCCCGGCAGATCCTCCGCCCAGGGGGCCGCCTCTCCCTGCGGACGGCAGCGGCAAGCTGCTCTCCGCCGGCAGGGCCCGGACGGGGCGGCGGCGCCTGATGGCAGTGCGGGGGGGCGGGGGGGGGGGGTGTCTGCGTTGCTGGGCCGGTTGGCCGAGGGTCTCCGAGGAGGGGGCGGGGGGCGCCTCTCGGGCCGTGTCTCCGCCCTGGATCAGGGGAGGGCCTCGCCGGGCCCGAGCTCTGCCCCTCCCGGGGGACGTGGGGGCGCCCTGCAGGGCAGGAGCCGGGCTTTAAGCCCAGAGAGTCGCGACGGCGACCCCCTCCCCTGCCCTGGTCCCTGGCGCGCCTGCCGAGGTTGCTGCCGATCCGGCGCTGCCTGCCCGGCGAGCGCCGCCTCCGCCTCTGGGGGGGCTGGAGCCTCTGCGCAAAGGGTTGGCTCCGGAGGCCTTCCGGGGAGGGGGGCGGGAAGTGTTGCCGCGGGGCCCCGGCGTCGGCGTGGCAGCTTCGCTCCCTTCGGCCTCCTCCCCGGTGGCCCAGCGATGCCATGATTCGGCTTCGTGTCTGCTGGGGACTTTCCTGTCAAGGCTGATGGGCATCTTCTTCCTCGCTAGCTCTGGTTCTTGAAAGCTCCCGGGAGATAAATGTTGCTTGTCATTAAGGCGCTGTCCATGTCTGATTTTACTACGAAAATTTGCTGGTCTTTGGGTCTCCGATACAGCAGGAAGTCCTGTGCTTATTATTATGTCCACTGACCATAATGGCCTTGCTCACTGCCCCAGCCCCCTCCCCCTCTCAGGAGCGATGCTTGCAACAGAATCTGTAGTGGTCCCAAAATGCTAAAACATTCTGCTGAAAAAAGCTAGATTCACACCCCATAATGCAGCAGTGGCCACGAAGTGTTTGAAGGAAGAGATTTCAAGACTCAGATCTGATGCAGGGAGTGTCGACACTGACACCCAGATCTTGTCTCTGAGGTGCTAGCTGTAGACCAACCCAGCTCACCTCTGAAACCATTCTGAAATCTAGTCCCCTGTCATCCAATGCCAGGTTTCGGCTTTTTGGGGGGATTGGGAATGGGAACCTCAAGCTGCTCTTCTGTGCTACTTTATATCCCTTTTCCCTTTATCGGGGCCCTCATGAGAGTCTGCTGGTGCCCACTCCAGCCCACTTGCCTTTCTGCATTGCTGCTCTTGCTTTGGTGGCTCTTTCTTGGAATGCCTTCGCACCCAAGTTAGTGGTTTCAGGAAGGACTGGGCTTCACACAAGGCTTGTAGTGATAGTGATAACATTTATTGTGTTTAGCCAAAGGCCATTACAAAACATAATTAAAAACAATATGGTACAAATATGGATAAAACAATATTTCTCCAATATTGCATACATAAAATTGTAGACGAGGGCTACTGAGTTACAAATTAAAAAAAACACGGTGTATGAAGGTGGGGACACCTGTAAAACAGCTTTGGCTCGGATCTTCCTGTCGGCCAGAGCGAAAAGTGCCACTCTATATGAAATATATGAAGTGTCCTCAGTCATGCAACTTTCTGACCTGCCTAACTGACAATTTCATTCATCAAATGGTAGATTAGCCCACAAGAGGTTCAGCCATACTGGACTTAATACTGACCAACAGGCAAGAGTTGGTGGATGAGGTGAAAGAGGTGGGGACCTTAGGGGGAAGTGACCATGTCCTCATAGAATCATAGAGTTGGAAGGGGCCATACAGGCCATCTAGTCCAACCCCCTGCTCAATGCAGGATCAGCCCTAAGCATCCTAAAGCATCCAAGAAAAGTGTGTATCCAACCTTTGCTTGAAGACTGCCAGTGAGGGGGAGCTCACCACCTCCTTAGGCAGCCTATTCCACTGCTGAACTACTCTGACTGAAATTTTTTTTCCTGATATCTAGCCTATATCGTTGTACTTGTACTTTAAACCCATTACTGCGTGTCCTTGCCTCTGCAGCCAACGGGAACAGCATCCTGCCCTCCTCCAAGTGACAACCTTTCAAATACTTAAAGAGGGCTATCATGTCCCCTCTCAACCTCCTTTTCTCCAGGCTGAACATTCCCAAGTCCCTCAACCTATCTTCATAGGGCTTGGTCCCTTGGCCCCAGATCATCTTCGTCGCTCTCCTCTGTACCCTTTCAATTTTATCTACGTCCTTCTTGAAGTGAGGCCTCCAGAACTGCACACAGTACTCCAGGTGTGGTCTGACCAGTGCCGTATACAATGGGACTATGACATCTTGTGATTTTGATGTGATGCCCCTGTTGATACAGCCCAAAATGGCATTTGCCTTTTTTACCGCTGTATCACACTGCCTGCTCATGTTTAGTTTACAGTCCACAAGTACTCCAAGGTCTCGTTCACACACAGTGTTACCTAGAAGCGTATGGGATCAGGTCCCCTTTGTGCATCCCATCTGGGGTGGCTGTGGGAGGGGGGGCGAATTGTTTTACACCAATCTTGCTGCTGCTATTGGGGGGAGGTACAGTTATTAGTGGAATTATGGGTTTTATTGTTTTACCTTCTAACCCTCCATTAGTTTTTTTTGGGGGGGAGTGGCAGGATAGAAATCGAATCATTAATTAATTCATGAATTGAATGCAAGAATAAATAAGAAAACACATTAAAAGAGCTGGACAAGAAAATAATGGATAAAGGGAGAGATAATTGGTCTGCTAACACCTGTGCCATGGAAAACCCTGATGATGTGTGCTGGCAGAGCAGACAGGTCTCTGGCACTCTTCGCATCTGACACTCTACCTGATCACACAGAACAGCCCAAACTCCCTCGTTGGTCTCCAGCCACCGGTCTCCAGCCACGAGCCTTTGCCACAGCTGTGATTTTACAGCCGCATTGGCAAACTTCAGCCTGGGGCCCCGGGGGGGGGGGGGGATGATTCTGTTGCTGCACCGCTGACTTCAGCCCAGTAAGTAAACGATCTTCCGCCCCTCCTCGCCCTAATCCAGACCGGGGGGGGGGACCCACTGGGGAACGCTGAGCCTGGGGCACGCTGGAAAACACCAAGACACAGGGGAGGAGCAGGCAATCCAAAGGGGGGGTGTAGGAACTCCCGCAGGGACCCTCGGCATTGGGGCACTTGCCATGGCCTGCTCCAATGCGCCCCCTGGCTCACGTTGGTCCCCTTCCCCCTGCAACGATTACTCTTGCCGGCGAGGCATCCAACACAAGTCCAGTGCTGTAACTGGTGCGTGAGGCCACCACAGCCCTTCTTCAGGTCACTTTTCCTTCCGTTCCACTGCCGATGACCATCAGACTGCTCCCCCAAGAGGGGGGAAGGGAAAACTAACTCCCAGCCCCCAAAAAACAGCAAGGGGAAGAACGCTCCATAAGCCAGGAGCGCTCATAGTCCAATGGCCAGGCGGAGCTCTAAGCTCCGGTGTCTGGCTGAGCTGCCATGTTTTCCAAAGAATGCAGATTCACCATCTCTAACTTCACTGTGCAGGACACTCACATCCCCATCGGCCTGCGGCTCCCTGCCTCCCATGTGCAGCCGCAAATGCACATGCACAGCACTAACCCTAACCGGGAATGCCGCGCATGCGCATTCGCGCATGGTGCAAACGCACATGTGCGACCTTGGCCGCGCATGCGCAGAATGCGCGGCCAGGCGATTGCCCTCCCCGCCGCCGGCGGTCCGCAGCCTGAAAAAGGTCGCGGACCAGTGCTCTAGGATGCTTTGGGCTGATCCTGCGTTGAGCAGGGGGTTGGACTAGATGGCCTGTATGGCCCCTTCCAACTCTATGATTCTGTGTCCAGGTCTTAGTCTCTTGCGTGCATGATCCTGTTCTAAGAAATGTAGTTGCCTTGGATTGTAAGTGGGCAAAGTGAGTGCCACATAACCTCTCTATTTGTCTGTTGCAGGATACCTTTGGGCAGACTGCACTGCCCAGCCAGGCTGACAAAAGAGGTGGCTTTTTGTGATGCTCTCATCATGGGTGACTGGCAAACAACTCCTTGGACAGAATTGCACTGTCAAAAGCGCCATGCAGCTGCCCGCCTCCTCCATGCTGAGCTAATGCGTGCTGGCTCTCTTGGGCACCTGCCAAGTGCAGAATCTCAGACACTGCCTCTGGCAGCTGAAGGCTCGGTCAAAGGGTCAGGACTCTTCCCCCTTGAACCCCAACAGTCCACACAGCTATGGCTGAGGGCAGATCCCTGCTTAGGACTAAGCCCTAAAGTCTCTGCCCCCCCCCCCGCAGAACAAGAGTTCGCATCCCATCTCCTAGACCTTGCCGCCTGAACCTGCAGCCGTCAAACGGCTCTGCCCTCAAGCCCTCCCCAGCCTCATTTTAATTTAAGCCAGGTTTTCGATTGTCTTTTATTTTATGTAACGTTCATAATAATAGATTATGTTGTAATCCTTCCTGCTTCAAGTGAGACAGGGTGGAATAATCGTCATCATGACAAGAATAAACCAATTTGTACAGTCCAATTGGCACTTTTGATGTCCGGTTTTCTCGGTCCAGGCTTGTCCTCCCCAACACGGGCCAGCCTCGGAGGCAGCGTTACTTCCGGCCCCGCCGCCGGTCCCGGGGGGGAGGGGCCAAGGTCCGGCGCAGCCGCCGGGCGGGAAGGGGCGCTTCCGCCGGAAGCAGAAGCCGGGGGCTTGTCTAGGCTGGGGCCGCCCGCCATCTCCCTCCCCTTCCGGCTGGGCGGGAAAGACGAAAGGCGTCGCGCGGGAGGGCTCCGGCTCAGGCGCGCCAGGAGAGACGCGGCGGCGGCAGCGGCTTCCTCGTCGTCCTCTCTCGCCCGCCCTGCCTGCCAGCCAGCCGGGTGAGCCTCCTCGTGGCCCGGGGGGAGGCGTTCGTGCTGAGGCGGGGCTCCGCCTCGCGGGCGGCGGGAGGAGCCCTGGCCGCTGCTGCGACTTCGCTTTCCCGCAGGCTGGCTGCCGAGGGCCGGGCCGGGCCAGGCCTCTCCTGAGGGGAATGGGTGGCGCCGGCCGGGAGGGAGGGAGAGGCAGGCAGGCAGGCAGGCCGTGGAGGCTCTCCCGACATCCGGCGGCGGGGGCAAAACGCGAGCCCCGCCGAACACCGGCTCAGGAGGCAGCCACAGTGGAAACACCACAGTCCGTGCTGGGCCGTATAAGGAAACGGGCCCCGGGTTTCCGGTGTGTGTGTGTTACAAAAAAATATTCAAGGAACAAGCGCATACAAAAAGAACATGGAAAATTTAAAATCCAGCCAGTACAGGCAAATTTATACGAAGAAGCGTGACAGATCTATTCATGCATTTCTACACGTTTTCCAAATATCTAAAAAGAAATCCATGAACAATTGCCATCAATCACCATGTGTTCAAATACTGATAAGAGTCCGAGGTTCTTGCTTTTACTCTTCCAGTTTTGAGTCATGGAGGATCCATTTTCATTGACCATCAGTTAGGTTTCAAGGGATGGACAAGCAGTTGTTTATTATTCTTACTACTACTACTTACAAGTATATTTATTTTACTTATTTATTTATTATATATTTCTATACCGCCCTCCCTGAAGGCTCAGGGCGGTTCACATAAAACAGAACAGAAACCATACAGATAACTTTCCTATAAGCAGGAAAGGGACTGAAAAAGATACTGTATAATGCCCTTGTATAAATATGATAGTATAATGCCCTTGTATAAATATGATGTTCCCTTACTTGGAATACTGTATGGTGTTTTGGTTGCCGTATTTCAAAAAAGACTGCAGACCTGGAAAAAGTACAGAACAGGGCAACCAAGACAAGTACCATTCCTGTGAGGAAAGTATGAAACATCTGGGACTGCATCATTTAGAAAAACAACCAAACAAAAATGAAACATGATGGAAATTTATAAAATTATATGTGGAGCAAAGAGAGTATATAGAAACAACTTTTTTTCTCTCTCTTATAAAAAATTAGAACTTATGGGTGCCCACTGAAGCTGCAGAACACATTTGGAGTCCAGTGGTACTGTTCAGACCAACAAAGTTTTATTCAAGGTATGAGCTTTCATGGGCATGGACCTTTCCTCGGATACGTGGCTGCCCACTTGAACCCACTGAAGCTGGTAGGCAATAGCTTCAGAATGGATAAGTGATCAAAATATGGAATTCCATTCCAAAGGATGCACCAATGAGCAATGGCACAGATGCTTTTAAAAGGTATTACATATATTCATGGCAGAGAGGGCCGCCTGTGACTTCTAGCCATGGAGACTAAAGGGAGACTCCCAATGCCAGGAAGCAACATTGAGGGAAGACCGTTTGTGTCTATGCCCTGCTGTTGATCCTACAGAGGAATGGTCCCTGTGAGATGGTACTGGTCTAGATGGACCACTGCTCTCATCCAGCAATACACTTCTGATATTTTTTGTGAGAGATCTGTCAATATCTGCTGCCCATGATGGATAATTGGCACCTCCCATGTTCAGAACCACTGGATTCTACGTGTGGGCACTTGGGAACAAATAACTAGGGCACAGAATCCTGACCAAGAATCTTGTTCAGGTAAGCGTTCAACAGGAGCAGCACAAAGGAAACTTCTGGTAAGGCTTTATTGGTTTTAAAATCTTCATAAAAATCTAATCAGAGGACTGACTCATATTTTCCAAGAGCGTATTCCAGACATCCTGCTATTGAAAGTATGTGACATTCCATGAAAAACAGTGCATTTCTATCCCTGCACTACAAGACGTAAAATGGAGCTTAAGCCTTTACAAATCTTATGACACAAATGCCCTGTAAACAAGTCTACTTAAATCAATCAACTAATGCAGTATGTGACTTGGAAGTTCTAGAGACTGCATCTGCTCCTTAAAGAGCAAACCGTTTACACTTCCACTTGACATCTCATGTATGCAGTTACTATACACATGATTTATTATTCTGCTGAGGCAGCACACTCCCCACCTGAACACTGTACATTGGCCTAGATGGACCTTTGTTCTGACCCAAGCAAATAGTTCTGTGTTTTTCTCCTGATCTCCAAAAAGGTTTTGACTGATGATATTAACGATATGTTTTCAAATTTGGAGTCGTAGCCGTCATGGTGGTTTATTTGTCAGCACGGACAGTATTAGACACAGATCCTGTTGGATTCTAGATCTTCAGATAGCCAGCTGACTTTGACTGTTTCATTTCCACTGTTCACACCAACGGAGACTTAAAACACCTTACATCATTCTTTCATTATATTATCCTTACAATCGCCCTATGAAGGTTAGGCTGAGATGAGTGACTGGCCCTAGGTTACACAGCAGGTTTGCTGGATCCTAGTCTGACACTGTTAGAAGTGTGCTTGCACACATTCCTTGGAGAGCAGAAGACAGGAGAAAAAGTGAGCCAGAGGGGCTAGAGTGTAAGGCAAGTACTGAATTACAGTACACTAACATTTTTTCTCTGCCTAGTTTTAGGTCAAATGGCCCAGCAGACAATATCTACAGAATGTATCCTGGAAAGGACCAAATGGTAAGCAGTTTCTAAAAGGGGGGAAAAAACCATAGGATTCACCTGCCTGTTTGCAACTCTTTTTAGAATAAGAGTTGGTTCTTATAATAAATTAAATAAATAAATAAATAAATAATATGCTGCTTTTCTCTACCTGAAGGAGGTTCAAAGTGGCTTACAGTCGCCTTCCCTTTCCTCTCCCCATAACAGACACCCTGTGAGGTGGGTGAGGCTGAGAGAGCCCTGATATAACAGCTCGGCCAGAACAGCTTTATCAGTGCTGTGGCGAGCCCAGGGTCACCCAGCTGGCTGCATGTGGGGAAGTGCAGAATCGAACCCGGCATGCCAGATTAGAAGTCTTCACTCCTAACCACTACACCAAACTTGCTCTTTAATTCATTCAATTCAGAGTACAAAGGCCCTTCTGTTGGTGAAATCAGAGATTAAAATAAGAATGAAAATACCTTAATATTATATCAATAAAACCTCTTTAAATGAATTCTTATCAATGATGAACGTGCATCATCAGAAGAATATAAAGCTTTAAAAATAAATAATAAATCCATATGATATACAATTATGTAATAAACATATTTAATTCATTAAACTCTAGAATTCATTTAAAGAGTATTTAAGAAAATGAAAGTGGAGGCACCCTGTATTATCTTAGAACATGTATTGTAATTTTAGCTGAAAGTTGTACTAGTCTCTTTTAATTATTTCTTTTCATTATTGGGAAAGTATCTGCCATTAATTACTAACCTTGACATTTTTGTTTCCCCAATGTTTTTGTGGACTACAGCTGAACTAAAAGGCTGTTTTAGCAAATAATTATCATGCTGCATAATTTGGATATTATGACAGAGTTTACTCATTACCACTAATTTACTTTTGCTGTGCTCTTATGATTTTTGTTCCATTTTGGCTGAGGAAGAGTCATACATTTGAAAACTCACACTTTGAATAAATCTTTGTTGGTATTAAAGATGCTATTGGAATCAAAAATTTTAAGCAGAGGCTGGATAACCATCTGACAGAGAGGCTGATTCTGTGAAGGTTCAAGAGGGTGCTGGGTTACAGTGGATGAGTGATAGGGTTGTGAGTGTCCTGCATAGTGCAGGGGTTTGGAGGAGGTCCCAGGAGGTCCCTTCCAACTCTATGATTCTATGATTTTAAGAGTTGTACTAGAAGACTTACCCTTCAAGGATCGCTGCTTTCTCGTGGCGAAGGGGCTTGGTGTAGCTCAGTGAAGCTATGAGCTATGCTGTGCTGGGCCACCCAAAATGGACAGGTCATAGCTGAGAGCTCTGACAAAAGGTGATCCACTGGAGAAGGAAATGGCAAACCACTCCAGTATCTTTGCCATGAAAACTCTATGGACAGGTTCAAAAGGCAAAACGATATGACGCCGGAAGATGAGCCCCTCAGGTCGGAAGGTGTCCAATATGCTACTGGGGATGAGCAGACAGCTACTATGAGTAGCGCCAGAATGAATGAAGTGACTGGGCTAAAGCCGAAAGGACACTCAGTTGTGGAGGGAACTGGAGGCAAAATGCTGTAAAGACTTTCATTCTATGGAACCTGGAACGTCAGATCCATGAATCAAGGCAAGTTGGACGTGGTTAAACAAGAGATGACAAGACTGAACATCGACATTTTAGGAATCAGTGAACTCAAATGGACAGGAATGGGTGAATTTAATTCATATGACCATCAGGAATACTACTGTGGGCAAGAATCTCTCAGAAGAAATGGAGTAGCCTT
Organism: Paroedura picta; assembly: GCF_049243985.1. Classification (NCBI taxonomy): domain Eukaryota; kingdom Metazoa; phylum Chordata; class Lepidosauria; order Squamata; family Gekkonidae; genus Paroedura; species Paroedura picta. The sequence continues at coordinate 129,371,626 of NC_135373.1, forward strand.
CATAATTAATAAAAGAGTAGGAAAAGCAGTATTGGGATACAATCCCCCAAATGACAGAATGATCTCAGCTCGAATCCAAGGCAAACCATTCAATATCACAGTAATCCAGGTCTATGCCCCAACCACTGCTGCTGAAGAGGATGAAGTTGACCAGTTCTATGAAGCCCTACACCACCTTCTAGAACCAACACCAAAAAATCATGTGCTTATCATCATGGGAGATTGGAATGCTAAAGTAGGGAGCCCAAAGATAACCGGGATAACAGGCAAGTTTGGCCTTGAAGTACAAAATGAAGCAGGGCACAGGCTGGTAGAATTTAGTCAAGAGAGTACAATGGTCATAGCAAAACCCCTTCCAACAACCCAAGAGACGACTCTACACATGGACAACACCAGACGGTCAACACAGAAATCGGATTGACTATTTGTTCTGCAGCTGAAGATGGAGAAATTCTATACAGTCAGTAAAAACGACCAGGAGCCAATTGTGGCTCAGATCACCAGTTTCTTGTTGCAAAATTTAGGCTCAAATTGAAGAAAGTGGGGAAAAGCACTAAGCCACTCAGGCATGAACTAAATCATATCCCTAATGAATATACAGTAGAGGTGACAAATAGATTTAAGGAATTAGATCTGATAGGAATTAGATATGAGTGCCTGAAGAACTATGGATGGAGGTTCGCAACATTGTACAAGAGGTAGCAACTAAAACCATTCCAAAGAAAAAGAAATGCAAGAAAGTAAAATAGCTGTCTGAGGAAGCTTTACAAATAGCTGAGGAGAGAAGGGAAGTGAAAGGCAAGGGCGAAAGAGAAAGATACACCCAACTGAATGCTGAATTCCAGAGAATACCTAGAAGAGATAAGAATGCCTTCTTAAATGAACAGTGCAGACAAATAGAAGAAATCAATAGAATAGGGAGGACCAGAGATATCTTCCAGAAAGTTGGAGATATGAAGATAACATTTCATACAAAGATGGGTACGATAAAGGACCAAAATGGTAGGGACTTCACAGAAGCAGAAGAGATTTTAAAAAGGTGGCAAACATATACAGAAGTACTATACAAGAGTGAGCTTAACATCTCTGATAACCATAAGGGGGTAGTCACTGACCTGGAGCCAGACATCCTGGAATGTGAAGTCAAATGGGCCTTAAGAAGTCTGAGTAACCATAAAGCTAGTGGAGGTGACAGCATTCCAGTTGAACTATTCAAAATCTTAATAGACGATGCAGTAAAAGTGCTACACTCAATATGCCAGAAAATTTGGAAAATTCAACAGTGGCCACAGGATTGGAAAAGGTCAATTTACATTCCAATCCCAAAGAAGGGCAATGCCAAAGAATGTTCAAACTACTGCACCATTGCACTAATTTCTCAAGCTAGCAAAGTTATGCTCAAATCCTACAAGCTAGGCTCCAGCAATATGTGGACTGAGAACTTCCAGAAGTACAGGCAGGATTTCAAAAAGGCAGAGGAACTAGAGATCAAATAGGCAACATACGCTGGATCATGGAGAAAGCTAGGGAGTTCCAGAAGAACATCTACTTCTGCTTCATTGACTATGCTAAAGCCTTTGATTGTGTGGAACACAACAAATTGTGGCAAGTTCTTAAAGAGATGGGAATACCAGAGCATCTTATCTGTCTCTTGAGAAACCTATATGCAGGTCAAGAAGCAATAGTGAGAACTGGGCATGGAATGCAAGTGAAGGAGGAGAGTGCAAAAGTAGGCTTGAAGCTCAACATCAAGAAAACGAAGATCATGTCATCTGGCCGTCTCAATTCCTGGCAAATAATTGGAGAAGAAATGGAGGTAGTAACAGATTTTATTTTATTGGGCTCCAAGATCACTGCAGATGGGGACTCAAAATCCTACAAGCTAGGCTCCAGCAATATGTAGACGAAGAACATAGAATCATAGAGTTGGAAGGGGCCATACAAGCCATCTAGTCCAACCCCCTGCTCAACGCAGGATCACCCCAAAGCATCCAAGAATAGAGTGTATCCAAACTTTGCTTGAAGACTGCCAGTGAGGGGGAGCTCACCACCTCCTTAGGCAGCCTATTCCACTGCTGAACTACTCTGACTGTGAAATTTTTTTCTTGATATCTAGAAGAAGAAGAGTTGGTTCTTATATGCCGCTTTTCCCTACCCGAAGGAGGCTCAAAGCGGCTTACAGTCGCCTTCCCATTCCTCTCCCTATATATCTAGCCTATATCATTGTACTTGTAGTTTAAACCCATTACTGCGTGTCCTTTCCTCTGCAGCCAATGGGAACAGCATCCCGCCCTCCTCCAAATGACAACCTTTAGAATACTTAAACAGGGCTATCATGTCCCCTCTCAACCCTAACCCTCTCAACCTCCTTTTCTCCAGGCTGAACATTCCCAAGTCCCTCAACCTATCCACATAGGGCCTGGTCCCTTGGCCCCAGATCATCCTCATCGCTCTCCTCTGTACCCTTTCAATTTTAACTACGTCCTTGAAGTGAGGCCTGCAGAACTGCACACAGTACTCCAGGTGTGGTCTGACCAGTGCCGTATACAATGGGACTATGACATCTTGTGATTTTGATGTGATGCCTCTGTTGATACAGCCCAAAATGGCATTTGCCTTTTTTACCGCTGCATCACACTGCCTGCTCATGTTTAGTTTACAATCCACAAGTACCCCAAGGTCTCGTTCACACACAGTGCTACCTAGAAGCGTATCCCCCATCCAGTAGGCATGCTTTTCATTTTTCTGACCCAGATGCAGAACTTTACACTTTATTAAATTGCATCTTGTTCTCATTTGCCCATTTTTCCATTGTGTTCAGATCTCGTTGAACTCTGTCTCTATCTTCCGGAGTATTTGCCAGTCCTCCCAATTTGGTGTCATCTGCAAACTTGATGAGTAGTCCCTCCACCCCCTCATCTAGATCATTAATAAATATGTTAAAAAGTACCGGGCCGAGCACCGAGCCCTGAGGTACCCCGCTACTCACCTCTCTCCTGTCTGATGAAGCACCATTGACAACAACTCTTTGAGTGCGGTTCTCTAACCAATTCCCTATCCACTTAACAATCTGAAAATCCAGATTGCAGTCCTTCAACTTATCCATCAGAACATCATGGGGAACCTTGTCAAAAGCTTTACTAAAATCCAAGTAAATGACATCAACCAAATTTCCCCGATCCAGCAAACCTGTTACTTGGTCAAAAAAGGAAACTAGGTTGGTCTGGCAGGACCTGTTGGAGACAAATCCATGCTGACTTCCTTGGATCACCAAATTGTCCTCCAGATGTTTGCAGATCGCTCCCTTTAATATCTGCTCCATTATCTTCCCCACAACAGAGGTCAGACTCACTGGTCTGTAGTTTCCTGGGTCATCCTTCCTCCCTTTTTTGAAGATCGGAATAACGTTTGCTCTTTTCCAGTCCTCCGGGACATCTCCAGTCCTTAAAGAGGTTCCGAAGATGATGGACATGTGCTGTGCAAGTTCTCTGGAAAGTTCTTTGAGTACTCTCGGGTGCATTTCATCTGGACCAGGGGATTTGAACTCTTCCAGTGCAGCTAAATGCCTCTTGACAACCTCTCTATCAGTTTATTAAATTATTTATTAATTTATTAAAGTTTGCCCTACGAAAATCCAACATCCGCTACAAGCTTCCTTGCCTCCCCATCTCAAAAGGAATTCTATGAGGACATGGTCGCTTCTCCCTAGGGTCCCCACCTCCTTCACCTCATCTACCAACTCTTGCCTGTTGGTCAGTATTAAGTCCAGTATGGCTGAATCTCTTGTGAGTTCATCTACCATTTGATAAATGAAATGGTCAGCCAGGCAGGTCAGAAAGTTGCATGACTGAGGACGTTTTGCAGAGTTTGTTTCCCAGCACACATCCAGAAATACAGGCAGGATTTCGAAGAGGCAGGGGAACTAGAGATCAAATTTACTATTGAGAACCCTCTGAAACATTCTTGAGGCTTCTTGAAACCCCCAAAGTGACACAATCATACAGAATATGGTCAGAAAGCATAGCTATAGACTTTCTCCATCCCACCCACTCCACACCTATCGGCCATTCTGAGTGGGGGCAAGATGACCATATATGGTCATATCACCTGATAAATATTTTAAAAATGTAAAAAATATAAAATTAATGAAATAGTACTCTTTTGGAAACCCTTTCAAGGCCGTCAAGAAACCCCGGGGTTTCACAAAACCTACTTTAGGGTGATCCTGTATGGACCAGGGGGTTGAACTAGATGATCTGTATGGCCTCTTCCAACTCTATGATTCTGTCATTTCATAGAATCATAGAATAACAGAGTTGCAACGGAACACCTGGGTCATGTAGTCCAACCCCCCGCAAAATCCAGGACACTCACAGCCCTATTGCTCATCCATTGTAACCTGCCACCCCTTTGATCCTTCATAGAATCATAGAATCATAGAGTTGGAAGGGGCCATACAGGCCATCTAGTCCAACCCCCTGCTCAACACAGGATCAGCCCTAAGCATCCTAAAGCATCCAAGAAAAGTGTGTATCCAGCCTCTACTCTCAACCACTGCCCTAACGCTCTCTGATCGCTATGATAATGTTTAAACATCCCTTCAAAATAAGATACAGACACGCGACAACAATGAACATAAGGAACATTTTATTTTCATAGAAATTTTAACTCATGACAATGACAAATCAATGGGAACCCTGAGCTTGTTTCTCTGCAACGAGATAGTCCCATCTGGGAGTGATGGGAGGCAGTGACACCCGAAGTGTGTTGTAAAGGGCCGGGGGGGGGGGGGAGAAGGCGTCCTTCGCGGCCCACCTCCAATTAGTCGACGGACCACATGTGGTCCATGGACCACAGGTTGGGGATCGCTAGTGTAGAATACAGTTATGATTAAGTTATACAATTATAACTTCAATTCTGCCAGACTGTCTTCGTGTTTTGGGGAAACAACGCTTCAAATTAATTGTCAGCTGTACATAGAGACCTTACGATTGCCAAGTTTACTTGGCTAACTAGTAGAGTACAAAAGAACTGGTCCAACGATATGTAATGCATTTTGTCTCTCTCCTCTAAATATATTTAACTAGAAATATAGCCTATTGCACTTTTAAATGTAATGGTCGCTAGGAGCGGGCTGGCAGGGGCTGTGGCAGGGGGGCTCTCTCCCCCGCCCCCTCCTGCCCCAGCTTCCCTGCTTTGCGGCAGGGGAATGAGCTGGGCCGGTGCAAAGCCCTTTTCTCCCCCTCCTCCCGGCCCAGCCTCCCTGCTTCATGGCTGGGGAAAGAGCTGGGCCAGTGTGTCTGTGACACGCCGGGCCAGCTCCTTCCCCGGCCACGAAGTCCTCTCCCCTGCAGTATGGGGCAGTCTGGGGCTCAGGGGGCCACTAGGGAGCCGCTCTGTGCGCAGGTCCCAATTGGCCCCTTGGGCCAGGGCTGACAGTGCCAGTCCTGGGCTAAGGGCCAATGGGCTCCTTTCCTCCTCCCGGACTGGGCCCACCCCAGCCCCCTTACTGCTTTGTTTATACCGCTCCCGGAACGGTATAAAGATTTCTAAAGTTTAGAGAGTCCGTAATACTGCCTTTGACAACAAAATTTTGAACTTGGCTTTTAGCATAGTGAATTGACCTGATGTCACATTGAGAGTGTTTCCTGTGGAGGTGGGGTGTGTGACTCATAGCGGGTGCTTATTGTCGATCAAGGCTGCCCCTGGAGCTTCAGAGCACACTGACACTGGGCCTAGTGCAGAAGCCAAGGGGGGTCTTCCTCATTTATTGACAATGAGGGGGTTGTTACAGAGGGATAGGGGGTCAAGACCATGGGTGCTTCAAGAACGCTGCCCCCAGAGCTGTTGGAGAAGTCTTCCTCACTGTCTTCCACCCCCTCTTTGGGGTTTCACCACTCCTCCGTCTTTCGCCTTACCATATTCTCCCCTGTTTGCCTGAGCCTTCTTCCTTTTCCTTTCCCAGTTACCTCCGTGCTCTCTTTTCCTATCTGTCTCTCTCCTTACTTGCCCCCACACCCTCAGCATCCTTTTCCCTTATATCCTCTCCCCAGTTCCTTGCTCCTCCCTCCTGGGTGAGGTTTTTACCCTACCCTATGCATTGCTGGCTCCCTTCCCACTGTCACTTTGCCTCCTCCCCTAAGCTTTCAGCCAGGGCAGCCATCCTGGGTCCTAGATCACCTCACCCACAGCTCTGATCATGGCTCCTCCACCCCTCCCTTTCTGCTACTTGTGGAAGCCAGGTTTTGCCAGGTAAGTCTTGCACCTCTGAGACACCCCAGAATGCTGCCATGAGCCTTTGAGTCCCCTCCAAACTGGCTGTCTGCCTGCCAGTCTTGGCCCCCTTCCCCCAGGTCAGCTTCCCCAGTGCCAGGGTCCTTGGGGGGGAGGCCTACTGGCCTCCACATCTGCCTGCCCCCACGTCTGCGACAAAGCCTCTGATTCAAGGCACATTGGTCCTGCTTTATCAGGGGCTGCCTTGCCCACAGCAGCCAGCAAGCTTGGCGTGCCCCCTCTGTTCTCCCTCTTCCCAGGCCCCCAAGTTGGTAATCCAGCCTCCCAGCCTGGATGCGGGGAACATGATTTGATTGCTTTTGTATTCCTTCTTTTACTTTGATTTCTCTTGGTCAATGACTGTGAATAAAAATGTGAATCGTGACTGTTGATGGAAATTTTCTGTGCATAGTAATGCTGGGCCCATTTTAATTGCTGATGTTGAATGTAGTGATGGAATGGATTGATAATGGTTTTGTGGTTTGTTTGTTTTTTAGGTCATCTTCGGGCAGCGATGATGAATTTGAAAACTGTAAGTTAAAGCCTGTATACATCTAAGTTTTACATGAGTAGGGAAGTTTTGTGCTTTCTTGATGCAAGATTTGTGCTCAGGAAGTGTGCATTGTACACTTTTTTTGCACCTATTTTGTTATGTCTTGGGGATATGAAGTGTTTGCTTTTCTAAAATGTATGGTTCTAAATCTAATGCAACTTGATGTAAATGCATGGTTTCTAAATGTTTGTGTTGTATGTTTTTCTGATCTTAATAATTCTGAGCTTAATAAGGAACTCAATGAGCCTAGTTTAGTCTGCAGTCTTATTATTATATATTTATTTAATTTCTGTACCACCCTCAAAGTGAGCCAACTCAAGGTGGTATATGTTAAAAAATACAAATCTTTACACCACTCCGTGGGATCGGTATAAATAAAAGGCTAAGGGCTGTCTGGGAGATCTCGGTCAAGGATGGGGGGGGGACAATGATTGGCCCCTTGCCCCCCGACTGATAAACGGAGGGCCCAATCTGTTTGCGCCAGCCGATTGGGCTCTCTGCTTGTCAGCCCACCTCCCGACCCGCCCACCCCCCAACCTGTCCCGCCTTTGGCTGCCAGCCGCCATTTTGCGGCTGGCCGCCGACAAGCCAGGTAGGCAGCTGGCCGCCCTATCCTCCCATGTGGCCCTTGGAGGATGGGGGAGTTGGCCTGCCCACTGGGCCGTTCGCCTCTCCCCCAACCTCCTTGCTGCCATTTACCCGCCGCCCTTCTCTCCCGCACACTGTTCCCAGCCGCCCCCCACTCACCGCTCACCTCTGCCCCCATGGCCCTGCACCCCCTTCTCGCCTGCGTAATCTTCCCGCCCCAACCCCCAGTCGCCGCCAACGCGGCCCCGCGGCCCCGCACCCCCTTCTCGCCCGTGCGATCTTCCCGCCCCAACCCCCCCTTGCCAGTCGCCTCCACGGCCCTGCAGCCCCCTCTTGCCTGTGCGATCTTCCCGCCCCAACCCCCCCACCCCAGTCACCTCTGCCGCCACGGCCCCGCAGCCCCCTCTCGCCTGTGTGATCTTCCCGCCCCAACCCCCCTTCACCAGTCGCCTCTGCTGCCACGGCCCCGCACCCTCTTCTCGCCTGCGCAATCTTCCCAGCCTGCCCCTCCCCAACGCTCCGCCCCCGCCATCCCACACCCACCCACTGTTACCCCCCATCTCTACTTGACCCTCCCCCGACGCAACCTTCCCCCCCCCCTTCCACCCCTGCCCCATCCCCTTTCATGGCACCTCCCTTCCTGCCTTCCTTCCTCCCAGCATTCTTTTTGTCCTCCCTCCCTCCCTCCTTCAATTTCTCTCTCTCTCTCCTATCTGCCTCTCTCTCTTTGCTTCTTCCTTCCCTCCCTCCCTCCCTCCCTTCCTTTCTGCCCATCCATCCATCCACCAGTTCTTTTGTACTCTGCTAGTTAGCCAAGTATTTTGGGTACAGAGGGCTTAATATCTAGTAATACAATAAGGCTAGTTAAAATTTTAAAAAAATCCTAAAACCAGCCAGCATGATAAACAATTCAGTGTCAAAGGTCTTGGTACAAATTGCCTTTTGTTTTTCCAGAGCCATTCTACAATTGTGGAGAGTATCTTTGATGGGGGGCAATAGTTGTTTCACTAGCCAAATCCAAAAGCCTAAAGGGAGAGCTCTATCTTAAGGTCCTGCAGAACTGTATTAGCTCCAATAGGGCCTGGATCTGCTTGGGAAGCTCATTCCATCAGATTACATACTGGCCTTGTTTAAGGCCACATGTACATCCTTGGGGCCAGGGACTACCAGCTGGTTGATATTAGCAGACAGAAATGCGGTCTCTCGGGTACGCAGGGAGCCCGGATCTGGCCTGGAATGGCTCACTGGGAAGTTGTGGGCTCACCAAGTTGTTCCTGTAAGACCACTGCTTTCTGGACCAGTTGCAATTTCCAGAAAATGGATAAGGTCAAACCCATATAGAGATGTAGAGCAAGTTACATAAATCTAGTCTAGAGGTGACTTTCACATGGATAACTGTCCAGAATCTATTGCCTTTCATGTTCACCAGGTGCTGCCCTTGAATTATATTGGGGGTGGGGTGAGTAGAAAAAATTCTCTCTCCACCTTTTCTACTCCAGGCATGATTTTATAAACTTGTATCATATCTTTTCTCAGTTTCCCCTTTTTTAAACTGAAGAATTCCAGTCTTTTCAGCCTTACCTCATAGGAAAGGTACTCCAACATCTTATCAGTGGTCAGTGGCCCCCAACCTTTTTCAGGCTGGGGACCGGTCCGCAGGAGGGGGGGAGGACCGGGCGCCTGCGTGCCAGCGGGGCAAATGAAAGTGTGGCATAAATCTATACAGGGCCATTATAATATTGGCTGTACCCTTAAGGACCCAAATATATATAATCTGATGATATGCTCCTGTGATTAACAGATGTATCCCATGGATGCAAGATTACATATTTGTTTAGGTTTGATCTTCCTCTATACATACAGAGTAGTCCATTCTCATTCAGGAGTCCAGTCTCACTTTTCTAATTAAAATGTGTGATTTGAAGATTTCTGTTGTGAGCAGTTTCTGCTTAGATTTGAGTTGGATGAATGAGGACCAGATTACTTCTCCCAGTTTGATAAAGGTAAAGGTAAAGGTATCCCCTGTGCAAGCACCGGGTCATGTCTCACCCTTGGGGTGACGCCCTCTAGCGTTTTCATGGCAGACTCAATACGGGGTGGTTTGCCAGTGCCTTCCCCAGTCATTACCGTTTACCCCCCAGCAAACTGGGTCCTCATTTTACCGACCTCGGAAGGATGGAAGGCTGAGTCGACCTTGAGCCGGCTGCTGGGATTGAACTCCCAACCTCATGGGCAAAGCTTTCAGGCGGCTGCCTTACCACTCTGCGCCACAAGAGGCGCCACAAGAGGCCCAGTTTGATAAATTCAGCTAATTGAAAAGTTAATTGGTTTCAGAGTGAATAGCTTTCAGAAAGCAAAATCTGTTTATTCTTTCCTGCTGACAGTTTTATCAAGAATGAAGACTCCCAAGTCCACTACATGCTGTACTCCAAGGGCAAAAAATACCAGGTATGCTTTCAAATTAACTCTTTGCCTTAGGATCTTTGGCAGGCAATGAGAAATTTTTAAACATGTTCCTTAGTGGTTCAAGCCTGAGTCTCTAGAATCTTGGTTTCTGCATATTTAGGGCTGTTAGATCTCTTACCGCACTGGAAGAAGGGCGCCAAAATAGTAGGGAATTGACCAAAAGCTGTGAGGTATTTGCGAGCCATTTTGCGGATAAAGTCTTGTCTTTCCGCCACTCCCTTTCTGTCACGGTTAATACAGTTGATGAACTGGAGGTCTGTTGGCCGCCTTTGGAGGCAACGTTTGATGGCTTCAGCCGGCTCTCTCTATCCAAAGTGGACAGGTTGCTAGGGAGGATGAGGGCGACCACTTGCCCCCTCCATGCCTATCTGTCTTGGCTCCTTAAAGGGAGTGATGGACGGATAGGTGATCAGCTCAGGGACAACGTCAACTGCTCTCTCCAGTCAGGGGAGTTCCCTGAGGCGTTGAGGGAGTCAGTGGTGTGCCCTCTCCTCAAGAAACCATCTCTGGACCCGCATGACCCTGCAAGCTACCACCCAGTAGCGCACTTAGCATTCCTGGGTAAGGTGGTGGAAAGGACTGCGACGGACCAGCTCCTAGCATTCCTGGAAGATACTTCGGCGCTTGATCCATAACCTATTGGTCATTCCCGGTCCCAAGGAAGCTCACCTGGCCTCGACCAGGGCCAGGGCCTTTTCAGTCCTGGCCCCGACCTGGTGGAATGAGCTCCTGGAAGAGCTGCGGGCCCTGCGGGAATTGTCATCATTCCACAGGGCCTGCAAGACGGAGCTCTTCTGCCAGGCTTTCGGTTGAGGTCGGGCAGCAAGAAGATCTAGCCCCCCTCACAAATGACGCTCTACAGGAACTAATTTACTGGTTGTTCCTGGCCCCAAGGAGGCGCGCCTGGCCTCAACCAGGGCTAGGGCCTTTTTGGTCCTGGCCCCTACTTGGTGGAATGAGCTCCAGGAGGAGCTGCGGGCCTACAGGAGCTTTCGACTTTTTGCAGGGCCTGCAAAACAGAGCTCTTCCTCCAGGTCTACAGTTGAGGCCAGCATGGCAAGGAAGATCTAACGGACTCCCCCCCCCCCACAAGGATTAAGAGTATACACTTATCGAAGATCTTCCCTTGTACTTAATCCAGAAATTGCAGCTGGTCCAGAATGCAGCTGCTATTGCATATAGCTACTGAAGAAAAAGAAGAAGAGTTGGTTCTTATATGCCGCTTTTCCCTACCCGAAGGAGGCTCAAAGCGGCTTATAGTCACCTTCCCATTACTCTTCCCACAACAGACACCCTGTGGGGTGGGTGAGGCTGAGAGAGCCCAGATATCACTGCTTAGTCAGAACAGTTTTATCAGCGCCATGGCAAGCCCAAGGTCACCCAGCTGGCTGCATGTGGCGGAGCGCAGAATCGAACCTGGCATGTCAAATTAGAAGTCCGCACTCCTAACCACTACACCAAACTGGCTCTCATGCTCAATCCATGACTATCCCAGAAAGACAAAAACACTGCAGGAGCTCTAAGAAGCCTATTTGGATGAACAGAGAACTTCAAGAGGAACTAAGAAAGAAAAGGGAAATGTTCAGGAAATGGAGGGAAGGACAGAGCTCTAAAGAAGAGTACCTACAGGTTACTAGGCACTGTAGATCAGTCATCAGAAAGGCCAAAGCTGAGAGTGAGCTAAGATTGGCCAGGGAAGCCCACTGTAACAAGAAAATATTTTTCAGTTGTGAGGAGCAAACGTTAAGTAAAGGAGGCAATAGGCCCACTGTTGGGTGCAGATGGACAAACGGAGGCTGCAGAGAAAGCAGAAAGGCTCAGCGCCTATTTTACATCTGTTTTTTCCCACAGGTCAAAGGGATTAGGCACATCTAGAGATGGCCGTAGCCAAGAGATAGTGTCTGGGTGGCAGGTTGACATGGACAGAGAGGTTGTTGAGAGGCATTTAGCTGCACTGGATGAGTTCAAATCCCCTGGGATGGATGAAATGCACCCAAGAGTACTCAAAGAACTTTCCAGAGAACTTGCACAGCCCTTGTCCATCATTTTCGGAACCTCTTTAAGGACTGGAGATGTCCCGGAGGACTAGAAGAGAGAGAACGTTATTCTGATCTTCAAAAAAGGGAGGAAGGATGACCTGGGAAACTACAGAGCAGTGAGTCTGACCTCTGTTGTGGGTAAGATAATGGAGCAGATATTAAAGAGAGCGATCTGCAAACATCTGGGGGACAATTTGGTGATCCAAGGAAGTCAGCATGGATTTGTCTCCAACAGGTCCTGCCAGACCAACCTGGTTTCCTTTTTTGACCAAGTGACAGGTTTGCTGGATCGTGGAAATTCAGTTGATATCGTTTATTGAGATTTTAGTACACCTTTTGATAAGGTTCCCCATGATGTTCTCATGGATAAATTGGATTGCAATCTGGATTTTCAGATAGGTGGATAGGGAATTGGTTAGAGAACCGCACTCAAAGAGTTGTTGTCAATGGTGTTTCATCAGACTGGAGAGAGGTGAGTAGCGGGATACCTCAGGGCTTGGTCCAGTATTTTTTAACATATTTATTAATGATCTGGATGAGGGGGTGGAGGGGCTACTCATCAAGCTTGCAAATGACACCAAATTGGGAGGACTGGCAAATACTCCAGAAGATAGAGACAGGGTTCAACGAGATCTGAACACAATGGATAAAATTGAAAGGGTACAGAGGAAAGCGACGAGGATGATCTGGGGCCAAGGGACCAAGCCCTATGAAAATAGGTTGAGGGACTTGGGAATGTTCAGCCTGGAGAAAAGGAGGTTGAGAGGGGACATGATAGCCCTCTTTAAGTATTTAAAAGGTTATCACTTAGAGGAGGGTAGGATGCTGTTTCCATTGACTGCAGAGGAAAGGACGCGCAGTAATGAGTTTAAACTACAAGTACAACGATATAGGCTAGATATCAGGAAAAAAATTTTTACAGTCAGAGTAGTTCAGCAGTGGATTAGGCTGCCTAAGAAGGCAGTCTTCAAGCAAAGGTTGGATACACACTTTCCTTGGATGCTTTAGGATGCTTTGGGCTGATCCTGCGTTGAGCAGGGGGTTGGACTAGATGGCCTGTATGGCCCCTTACAAGTCTATGATTTTATGATTCTATGATTACTCTCTATATGGGAGTGAGGGACTTAGTTGGTTTCGGCTAGAAATCCACAGCTGACAGCTCCGGGAGTCACCCTGGCCTCAGCCATATGCCAGAAAAGCTCCGTCTTGCAGGCTCTGCGGAATGCTGACAAATCCCACAGGGCCCGCAGCTCTTCCGGGAGCTCGTTCCACCTGGCTGGGGCCTGGGCTGAAGAAGCCCTGACCCTGGTTGAGGCCAGGCGCTTGTCCCGGGGGCCCAGGACCACCAGTAAATTCATACCCACAGAGCGAAGAGCCCTGCGGGGGACATAAGCAGATAAGCGGTCCCGCAGATAAGCCAGACTCAGGCCGCGTATAGCCAGACCCAGGCCGTGTATATAGGTTAAAACGAGAACCTTAATTCTGATCCGGAAGCAGACTGGTAACCAGTGCAGATGGCATAGCACTGTCTGAATATGGGTGCTCCAGGATGTTCAAGTGAGGACCCTTGCAGCCACGTTCTGTACCAGCTGCAATTTCCGGGTCAAAGCCAAGGGTAGGCCTGCGTAGAACAGTGTTGCCAAGTGTTTGGAGGGTAGGTAGTGTGCTAATAGCCACGCTTGGCGCAGATCATAGAATCGTAAAATCATAGAGTTGGAAGGGACCATACAGGCCATCTAGTCCAACCCCCTGCTCAACGCAGGATCAGCCCAAAGCATCCTAAAGCATCCAAGATAAGTGTGTATCCAACCTTTGCTTGAAGACTGCCAGATGAAAAAATGCCATTTGGGTTACTTTCGTGACCTGAGCCTCTATAGAAAAGGAGGCATCAAAGGTCACCCCCAAGTTTCTGTGTGTTAATTCCACCCCATCCAGGCATGGGAGACGCGCTTCCTGATCTTGCCCCCTTCTACCCAGCCACAGGACCTGCATCTTGGAGGGGTTTCAGGCGACTCTACCTCAGTCATCCAACCACTGCTTCTAAACATCTGGCAAATGTATCTGGGGGAGAGTCCATCCGTCCATCCATTAGGAAGTAGAGCTGGGTCATCTGCATATTGATGGCAATCCAGCCCATAGCCTTGGACCAGCTGGGCTAGAGGGCGCATATAGATGTTAAAAAGTATAGGGGAGAGTATCGGCCCCTGAGGTACTCCACATGGGAGCCTGAAAGGGGCCAACAACTTTTCCCCCACTGCAACCCTCTGTGTCCAGATCCAGAGAAAGGAGACCAACCACTTTGGCCCAAGGCGGTGGTCCAAAATCTTGTGGTCGACCACATCAAATTTGGCCAACAGATCTAAAAACACGAGAATGGCCGAACTACCTTGATCCTGCGGGCGCTGGATATCATCCGTCAAGGCGACCAGCGTGGTCTCCACCCCATGGCCAGGTCGGAAGCCAGACTGGTATGGGCCCAGTTTCTTGGGTGAAGTTTCTTCCTAGAATGAAGAATGGGTGAAGTTTCTTCCTAGAATGCTTGGAGCTGATCCACTGCGGCCCGCATCACTAACTTGCCCAGAAATGCAAGATGTGAGACTGGGCGGTAGCTGGCGAGGTCCCGTAAGTCCAGCAATGTTTTTTTTCAGTAGAGTGCGCACTACTGCCTCATTTTGCCCCTCGGGGAAATCTCCCGATGTTAGGGAGAGATTTACAATTTCCCTCATGGGGCCTCCTATCCATTTGTCACTGGATCTGATAAGCCAAGACGGGCTGGGATCTAAGGGACGGGTGGTGGCCTTCACTGACCCTAGCAACTTGTCCACTTCGGTTAAAGAGAGCTGCCTGAAGCCATCAAACACCAACTCCTGTGACGGCCGCAGAGCTTCCAGTTCGCAAACTCTATCAATTGTGGCAGGAAGGTCGTGGCGGAGCGATAGAACTTTGTCCGCAAAATAGCTCGATAATGCCACACAGCTCAAATCCAATTCCCTTTTGATGCCCCTCCTTGAGGGCAGTAAGAGATCTAATCACTCTAAATAATTGTGCCGGGCGAGAGCTTGCTAATGCTATTTCTGCAGCGTAGCAGTCTTGTTTTGCCGCTTTCACCGTATCCTCATAAGCGTGCGATGAGAAGTCCTAGCCGCCTCATTGCAAGTTTTCAACCACACACGATCTAGCCGTCTCCCTTCTTCCTTTCCCGAAGCTCCTGGGTATACCATGGAGCCTGATTGAGGTGAGGGCAGAGAGGGCACCTAGGAACAATGTCGTCAATGGCACCCAACAGGCAGGACTGCCAGTCCTCCACCAAGGCTGCCAGTGAGGTCCCAGAGGGCATTGGGTCCCGCAGAGCATTCAGGAACCTCTGGGAATTCATAAGTCTCCGCAGGCAGACTAAAATGCATCCGTCACCCAATTGGGGAGGGGGTGGCATCCTTAACCGGGCCTTCAGGGCATGGTGGTCTGACCGTGGAACAATGTTATTCATAGAATCATAGAGTTGGAAGGGGCCATCAGGCCATCTAGTCCAACCCCCTGCTCAACGCAGGATCAGCCCTAACCATCCTAAAGCATCCAAGAAAAGTGTGTATCCAACCTTTGCTTGAAGACTGCCAATGAGGGGGAGCTCACCACCTCCTTAGGCAGCCTATTCCACTGCTGAACTACTCTGACTGTGAAAAACTTTTTCCTTATATCTAGCCTATATCGTTGTACTTGAAGTTTAAACCCATTACTGCGTGTCTTCTCCTCTGCAGCCAGCAGAAACAGCATCCTGCCCTCCTCCAAGTGACAACCTTTCAAATACTTAAAGAGGGCTATCATGTCCCCTCTCAACCTCCTTTTCTCCAGGCTTCGCCACCAGATGTACCGCTACACCTGCGCCAAAGATCAAATCAAGGGTATGGCCAACCTGATGCGTGGGAACAGCAACAAACTGCAAGAACCCCAGTGTCTCCATGGCTGATACCAGGTCCAGGCCAAGGCCTGAAGGCAGCGTGTCCGCATGGACGTTGAACCCAAGACCAGAAGCTTTGGGTACTGCAGATCCAGCCAGCCGCTGCCTCCAGCAGGCCTGACAGGGAGTCTGGAGGGGCTGAGGGTGCACGGTACACCAACCCGGCAGCCAGGTTCTCGACTGACTCCCACTCAAAGCTGACATATTCTATCCCCGGAATAGATGGTGCAGGGAGAGCCCTAAAGGAGTAAGACTCCCGGATTAGGACTGCCCCCCCTCCCCTACCTTGGAGCCGGGGCTGATGCAGGACAGAAAACACAGGCAGTGCAAGATCTTTCAGGGCGATTGTTTCTCCCTCACGCGCCCAGCTTTCCGTCACGCAAGCCAGGTCAACCTCATGCCTTGCAAAGTAGTCTTACAAGGTCGAGGATTTGTTGTTGATTGACCTGGCGTTGCATAGGATCATCACCGGTTCCACCCTAGCCCTCTCTCCTACAAATCTGGGGATGGGGAGGAGATCTGAAGGGCAGTGCCTGTATCAACCAGATCGCCTTCCGTGGAAATTCCACGGATGGGGCCTCCATGGACCTCCATACTTCACTGCCCCCCTATTATTGGATCTCCTCCCACCGCTATACCTGCCTTGGCCCAGAATTACTGGGATCTGTGTCCTGGGCAGGATCTCTATTCCTGTACCCTCGCTCCCATCCTTAGACCCAGTCTATTGTTCCTACAGGCAGACCGCTAACCTAACTATAAGCCCCTAGCTATCTAAACTAACCCCCCCCCACACACACACATTGTTTATTGTCTTGTCCTGAGGCCATCAGAGCAGACTTAACTCTGGAGTAGGTGGCCATTAGCCACAAGTAGATCTTGACAGCTGAAGGAAGCTTCAAGGTAATGGAAACTATAGAGATCTTCTAAATTAAGGAGCCTGTCTTAACATCTGATAGGGCATATACAGAGAGAGGGATAAGAGGAAATGCATTCTACCATTAATTTGGAATCCCTTGCTCAATCTGATTCTTTTTTAAAGTATGCTTCATCTTCCATCATCTTCAGCATGGGTTTCACAAGAACAAGTCATGTCACACTAACCTTATCTCATTTTTTGAGAAAGTGACTGCCTTGATGGATCAAGGGAATGCCGTGGACATAGTTTATCTGGATTTCAGTAAAGCTTTTGATAAGGCTCCACATGATATTCTTGTTGACAAGTTGGTAAAATGAGGTATGGATCCTAATTCTGTCAGGTGGATCAATAACTCTTGACAATCGTACCCAGAAGGTACTTGTTAATAGTTCAGCATCTTCTTGGACAAGAGTGACAAGTGGAGTGCCCCAAGGATTTGTCCTGGGGCCTGTGTTATTCAACATATTTATAAATTATTTGGATGTGGGATTAGAGGGGATACTTGCAGATGATACTAAACTGGGAGGGGTAGCAAACACAACAGAAGACAGAATCAGGATACAGGATGATGTGAGGAAAGGGCTTATCTGTCAGGAAATTCTAGTGAAGGAGAGTATATCTACAGTGGAAAGCATCTGGGTGAAAGTAAGTGAGGGGAAAGCAAACAGTGTGGTGGTTGGTGTCTGCTACCAACCGCCTGACCAACAAGAGGATGTGGATGCTGCACTTTGTGAGCATCTTGAGAAAATATCCAAGCGTCAGGACCTTTTCATCATGGGTGACTTCAATTTCCCAGATGTGCGCTGGGAAACAAACTCTGCAAAGCGTCCTCAGTCATGCAACTTTCTGACCTGCCTGGCTGACAATTTGATTTATCAAATGGTAGATGAACCCACAAGAGGTTCAGCCATGCTGGACTTAATACTGACCAACAGGCAAGAGTTGGTGGATGAGGTGAAGGAGGTGGGGACCCTAGGGGGAAGTGACCATGTCCTCATAGAATTCCTTTTGAGATGGGGAGGCAAGGAAGCTTGTAGCCAGATGCGGATGTTGGATTTTCGTAGGGCAAACTTTAATAAACTCAGAGACATGATGAGTGTCATCCCATGGACGAGAATGCTGGAAGGGAAGGGAGCATGTGAAGGATGGGTGCTCCTCAAACAAGAGCTATTGCATGCACAATCAATGACTATCCCAGAAAGACGAAAACACTGCAGGAGCTCTAAGAAGCCTATTTGGATGAACAGAGAACTTCAAGAGGAACTAAGAAAGAAAAGGGAAATGTTCAGGAAATGGAGGGAAGGACAGAGCTCTAAAGAAGAGTACCTACAGGTTACTAGGCACTGTAGATCAATCATCAGAAAAGCCAAAGCTGAGAGTGAGCTAAGATTGGCCAGGGAAGCCCACAGTAACAAGAAAAGATTTTTCAGTTATGTGAGGAGCAAACGTAAAGTAAAGGCGGCAATAGGCCCACTGTTGGGTGCAGATGGACAAACTCTAACAGAGGATGCAGAGAAAGCAGAAAGGCTTAGCGCCTATTTTATATCTGTTTTTTCCCACAGGTCAAAGGGTATAGGCACATCTAGAGATGGCAGTAGCCAAGGGATAGTGGACAGAGAGGTTGGCAAGAGGCATTTAGCTGCACTGGATGAGTTCAAATCCCCGGGCCGGATGAAATGCACCTGAGAGTGCTCAAAGAACTTTCCGAAGAACTTGCAGAACCCTTGTCCATCATCTTTGGGACCTCTTTAAACAGTGGTCCCCACCCTTTTTATCACTGGGGACCACTCAACGCTTGACAATTTTACTGAGGCCCACTGCCCTAATGCTCTCTGACTCTGGTCGCTATGGTAATGTTTAAACATCCCTTCAAAATAAGATACAGACATGACAACAATGAACATAAGGAACATTTTATTTTCATGGAAATTTTAACTCATGACAATGACAAATCAATGGGAACTCTGAGCTTGTTTCTCTGCAACGAGATGGTCCCATGTGCACCTGCCGGATCGTGGATGAAGTAAAGGGCCGGGGGGGGGGGGGAGAGAAGGCGTCCTTCGCGGCTCACCTGCAGTTAGTCGACGGACCACATGTGGTCCGTGGCCCACAGGTTGGGGATCGCTATCTTTAAGGACTGGAGATGTCCTGGAGGACTGGAAGAGAACAAACGTTATTCCAATCATCAAAAAAGGGAGGAAGGATGACCCGGGAAACTACAGACCAGTGAGTCTGGCCTCTGTTGTGGGTAAGATAATGGAGCAGATATAAAGGGAGCGATCTGCAAACATCTGGAGGACAATTTGGTGATCCAAGGAAGTCAGCATGGATTTGTCTCCAACAGGTCCTGTCAGACCAACCTGTGACAGGTTTGCTGGATCGTGGAAATTCAATTGATGTCATTTAATGGATTTTAGTAAAGCTTTTGATAAGGTTCCCCATGATGTTCTGATGGATAAATTGTAGGACTGCAATCTGGATTTTCAGATAGTTAGATGGATAGGGAATTGGTTAGAGAACCGCACTCAAAGAGTTGTTGTCAATGGTGTTTAATCAGACTGGAGGGAGGTGAGTAGCAGGGTACCTCAGGGCTCAGGGCTCGGCCCAGTACTTTTTAACATATTTATTAATGTTCTAGATGAGGGGGTGGAGGGACTACTCATCAAGTTTGCAGATGACACCAAATTGGGAGGACTGGCAAATACTCCGGAAGATAGAGACAGAGTTCAACGAGATCTGAACACAATGGAAAAATGGGCAAATGAGAACAAGATGCAATTTAATAAAGATAAGTGTAAAGTTCTGCATCTGGGTCAGAAAAATGAAAGGCATGCCTACTGGATGGGGGATATGCTTCTAGGTAACACTGTGTGTGAACGAAACCTTGGGGTACTTGTGAATTGTAAACTAAACATGAGCAGGCAGTGTGATGCAGTGGTAAAAAAGGCGAATGCCATTTTGGGTTGTATCAACAGGGGCATCACATCAAAATCACAAGATGTCACAGTCCCGTTGTATACGGCACTGGTCAGACCACACCTGGAGTACTGTGTACAGTTCTGGAGACCTCAGTTTAAGAAGGATGTAGATAAAATTGAAAGGGTACAGAGGAGAGCGATGAGGATGATCTGGGGCCAAGGGACCAAGCCCTATGAAGATAGGTTGAGGGACTTGGGAATGTTCAGCCTGGAGAAAAGGAGGTTGAGAGGGGACATGATAGCCCTCTAAGTATTTGAAAGGTTGTCATTTGGAGGAGGGCAGGATGCTGTTCCCATTGGCTGCAGAGGCAAGGACACGCAGTAATGGGTTTAAAGTACAAGTACAACGTTATAGGCTAGATATCAGGAAAAAGATTTTCACAGTCAGAGTAGTTCAGCAGTGGAATTGGCTGCCTAAGGGGGTGGTGAGCTCCCCCTCACTGGCAGTCTTCAAGCAAAGGTTGGATACACACTTTTCTTGGCTGCTTTAGGATGCTTTGGGCTGATCCTGTGTTGAGCAGGGGGTTGGACTAGAAAACTCGTATGGCCCATCCAACTCTATGATTCTATGATTTTGATAAGCTAGAGAAGTGGGCTAAACTGGATAAAATGAAATTGTTGTTATGTGTGAAGTTGTGTCCGACCCATCGCGACCCCATGGACAATGATCCTCCAGGCCTTCCTGTCCTCTACCATTCCCCGGAGTCCATTTAAGTTTGCACCTACTGCTTCAGTGTCTCCATCCAGCCACCTCATTCTCTGTCGTCCCCTTCTTCTTTTGCCCTCGATCGCTCCCAGCATTAGGCTCTTCTCCAGTGAGTCCTTCCTTCTCATGAGGTGGCCAAAGTATTTGAGTTTCATCTTCAGGATCTGGCCTTCTAAAGAGCAGTCAGGGTTGATCTCTAGGACTGACCGGTTTGTTCGCCTTGCAGTCCAAGGGACTCGCAAGAGTCTTCTCCAGCACCAGAGTTCAAAAGCCTCAATTCTTTGACGATCGGCCTTCCTTATGGTCCAACTTTCACAGCCATACATTGCAACTGGGAATACCATAGCCTTGACTAAACGCACTTTTGTTGGCAGGGTGATGTCTCTGCTTTTTAGGATGCTGTCTAGATTTGCCATAGCTTTCCTCCCCAGGAGCAAGCGTCTTTTAATTTCTTTGCTGCAGTCCCCATCTGCAGTGATCTTGGAGCCCAGGAAAATAAAATCTGTCACTATCTCCATTTCTTCCCCATCTATTTGCCAGGAATTGAGAGGGCCAGATGCCATGATCTTTGTTTTCTTGTTGTTGAGTTTCAAGCCAACTTTTGCACTCTCCTCCTTCACCCGCATCAACAGGCTCTTTAGTTCCTCTTCACTTTCTGCCATTAGAGTGGTATCATCTGCATATCTGAGGTTGTTGATATTTCTCCCTGCAATCTTGATCCCAATTTGTGACTCCTCTAATCCCGCATTTCTCATGATGTGCTCTGCATACAAGTTAAATAGGCAAAGCGACAGTATACAGCCTTGCCGAACTCCTTTCTCAATTTTGAACCAGTCAGTGATTCCATGTTCAGTTCTCACTGTTGCTTCTTGACCTGCATATAAATTTCTCAAGAGACAAATAAGATGCTCTGGTATTCCCATCTCTTTAAGAACTTGCCACAATTTGTTGTGCTCCACACAATCAAAGGCTTTAGCATAGTCAATGAAGCAGAAGTAGACGTTCTTCTGGGACTCCCTAGCTTTCTCCATGATTCAGCGTATGTTGGCAATTTGATCTCTAGTTCCTCTGCCTCTTCGAAATCCTGCCTGTACTTCTGGAAGTTCTCGGTCCACATATTGCTGGAGCCTAGCTTGTAGGATTTTGAGCATAACTTTGCTAGCATGAATAATTAGTGCAATGGTGCGGTAGTTTGAACATTCTTTGGCATTGCCCTTCTTTGGGATTGGAATGTAAACTGACCTTTTCCAATCCTGTGGCCATTGTTGAGTTTTCCAAATTTGCTGGCATATTGAGTGTAGCACTTTTACTGCATCGTCCTTTAAGATTTTGAATAGTTCAACTGGAATGCTGTCACCACCACTAGCTTTATTGTTGCTCAGACTTCCTAAGGCCCATTTGACTTCACATTCCAGGATGTCTGGCTCCAGGTCAGTAACTACCCCATTGTGGTCATCAGGGATGTTAAGCTCGCTCTTGTATAGTTGTTCTGTATAATTTTGCCACCTTTGTTTAATCTCTTCTGCTTCTGTGAGGTCCCTACCATTTCGGTCCCTTATCATATCCAACATTGCATGAAACGTTCTCTTCATATCTCCAATTTTCTTGAAAAGATCTCTGGTCCTCTCCATTCTATTGTTTTCTTCTATTTGTTTGCACTGTTCATTTAAAAAGGCATTCTTATCTCTTCTAGCTTTTCTCTGTAATTCTGCATTCAATTGGGTGTATCTTTCTCTTTCTCTTTCTCCTTCTCTCCTTAGCTATTTGTAAAGCTTCCTCAGACAGCCATTTTGATTTCTTGCATTTCTTTTTCTTTGGGATGGTTTTAGTTGCTACCTCTTGTACAATGTTGCGAACCTCCGTCCATAGTTCTTCAGGTACTCTGTCTATCAGATCTAATTCCTTAAATCTATTTGTCACCTCTACTGTGTATTCGTCGGGGATATGATTTAGTTCATACCTGAGTGGCCTAGTGCTTTTCCCTACTTTCTTCAATTTAAGCCTAAATTTTTCAACAAGAAGCTCATGATCTGAACCACAATCAGCTCCTGGTCTTGTTTTTATTGACTGGATAGAACTTTTCCATCTTTGGCTGCAGAGCACATAGTCAATCTGATTTCTGTGTTGACCGTCTGGTGATGTCCATGTGTAGAGTCGTCTTATGGGTTGTTGGAAAAGAGTGTTTGCTATGACCAATGTATTCTCTTGACAAAATTCTACCAGCCTGTGCCCTGCTTCATTTTGTACTCCAAGGCCAAACTTGCCTGTTATCCCAGTTATCTTTTGGCTTCCTACTTTTAACATTCCAATCCCCCATGATGATAAGCACATCATTTTTTGGCGTTGCTTCTAGAAGGTGTTGTAGGGCTTCATAGAACTGATCAACTTCATCCTCTTCAGCAGCAGTGGTTGGGGCATAGACCTGGATCACTGTGATGTTGAATGGTTTGCCTTGGATTCGAACTGAGATCATTGTGTCATTTTGGGGATTGTATCCCAAGACTGCTTTTCCTACTCTCTTATTGATTATGAAGGCTACTCCATTTCTTCTGCGAGATTCTTGTCCACAGTAGTATACCTGATGGTCATCTGAATTAAATAAACCCATTCCTGTCCATTTTAGTTCACTGATTCCTAAAATGTCGATGTTCAGTCTTGTCATTTCTTGTTTGACCACGTCCAGCTTACCTTGATTCATGGATCTGACGTTCCAGGTTCCTATGGAATAAAAATCTTTACAGCATCGGACTGTCTTTTCGCCACCAGTTTGACACAGTTACTTCCACAGCTGAGCGTCCTTTCGGCTTTGGCCCAGTCGCTTCATTCATTCTGGCGCTACTCGTACTAGCCGTCTGCTCATCCCCAGTAGCATATTGGACACCTTCCGACCTGAGGGGCTCATCTTCCGGCGTCATATCGTTATGCCTATTGGAACTGTCCGTAGAGTTTTCATGGCAAAGATACTGGAGTGGTTTGCCATTTCCTTCTCCAGTGGATCACCTTTTGTCAGAGCTCTCAGCTATGACCTGTCCGTCTTGGGTGGCCCTGTACGGTATAGCTCATAGCTTCACTGAACTACGCAAGCCCCCTTGCCACAACAAGGCAGCGATCCTTGAAGGGGGGAAATGAAATTAAAGAGGGACAAATGTAAAGTTCTGCATTTAGGTAGGAAAAACCATCTACCCCATTATAGGATGGGGGAGACATGTGTTGTGCAAAAAAGGTTCTAGGAGTTTTAGTAGACCATACATTGAACATAAGGCAATAAAGATGGTGAGGGGTTTGGAGACCAAGATGTATGCGGAAAGGTTGGGGGAGCTTTGTCTGTTTAGCCAGGAGAGGAAACGACTGAGAGGGGATCTCATAGCCTTCTTCATTTAAAAGGGTGCCATATAGAGAATGGAGTAGAGTTGTTCTCTCTAGCTGCGGAGGGATGGATCAGATCTAATGGGATGAAATTAATTCAAAAGAAATTTGTCTAAACATCCGGAAGAAGTTCCTGACAGAGTTGTTTCTCAGTGGAACAGGCTTCCTCAGGAAGTGGTATGTTCTCCATCTTTGGAAATTTTTAAACAGAGGCTAGATAGCCATCTGACAGAGAGACTGATTCTTTGAAGATTCAAGGGGGTGGCAGGTTACACTGTCAGTGATAGGGTTTTGGGTGTCCTGCATGGTGCATGGGGTTGGACTAGATGACCCAGGAGGTCCCTTCCAATTTTATGATTCTATGATTCATGTGCAGCCCAACATTGGGAATGCACATGTGCAGGCCTATCCACCAACATATTTTCCCCTAATTTATCAAAAACTCCATTAAGGACTGCGCTCGGTCTTTAGGTGTGTATGTGTCGATTTCTTCCCTCTCTGGTGCTTCTGTGGTGCACCCCCTTTCTCTCTCCTTCCCCTTTTTGCTGCTGTAAAGAGTGGATGTGTTTGTTCTGTGCTCTGTTAGTTGGCTCCTTGGTGTAGTGGCTACTAGCGCCGATTTCTCATCTGGTAAGCCGGGTTTGATTCCCCACTCCTCCAGATGCAGCCAGCTGGGTGACCTTGGATTTGCCACAGCACTGATCAAGTTGTTCTGACTGACCAATAATATCAGGGGTCTCTCAGCCTTACCTACTTCTCAGGGTGTCTGTTATGGGGAGAGAAAAAGGAAGGCGATTGTAAGCCGCTTGGAGATTCCTTCGATAATCAACTTATATTTCTGTTGTCCCAGAAGTGTGGACTGGAACCACTAAGAAGCTTTTTCTCTTTCTACCCAGCTTGGCTGACTCCAAAGCAAACTCATTCTTGCATCTCACCAAGAAAGAAGGCAAGTAATGAAAGCTCTCAGGCAGCTAGGCTGGCAGAGTCCTGAAGAGCTGCTGCCTGTCAGATGAGAGAATCTTGTACCACGTGGACGGATTCTGTGTTGACTTAGCGGGAGGGGACACTGAGGAGGGGAGGAGGGTGGTGGCCAGATTCCTGTTTGTGTCAGGGAGTGTGACATCTCTTGTGATAATCTTATCTCAGTAATGACACTTTTTCAGTGTCCGTGCCCTTTATGAGGCTAACTGAACATGGGGGAGGGGTTTTTCTCAAGTGTTGCCTCAGGCTAAAGGGAGGCACTAGGATATTTTAACTTTGGCAGAGGTTTAACTCCTATTTAGTTGGAGTAATTGGGCCCAACTTTCATAGATAAGAAATTCCATTCTGTGGGAGCATTTGTTTGTATGCACTAACACTATGCTTGGATCTATTGGAAGTCTGGATCTTTTGTGTGTGCGTACATGTGTGTGTATTCATCCACTCATGTTACAATAACTTTGGGGAAGAATAAAGTGTTAGTGCAACTTTGAGCATTGTCATTCTTTCCAAATAAAGCAATTCCTGGGCTTATACTATTTGATATTCAAGAAGTAATTTATAATGTGGAGTGTTTACAGACTTATTGTATTGCAGGAGCAAGACATGTTCACGCACCAAATGCACCTGTGGTTTACTTCATATTGTACCTGTCTCTATTAGAGTTTACTGACAGCGATGATGATTGTGTCTTTGGCAAACATGCGTCGAGTTTGAGGTCTCCATACCAGTCTGTCCAAGTTGGCCACCAGAGTGGGATGCTATCTGCCTCTTCGCAGGAGAAGCCTATCACATCCAAGGATGGGCCAACGTCTTCCCGAAATGAAGGAAAAAGTTCCACAAAAGAGAATACTCAAGGCAAAGCCCAGCAGCTAAGGCCAAGTGTCATGCATGGTTGCAGTAGCTCCGACGATGAGATTGACAGTCTTATTGTTCGTGTGAAGCAAAGAATGGTCTTTCCTGCCACCAAGAGTGCTGAAGGCCAGACTGGTTCCGCTGGTGAGAGACCTCTCTGTACTTGTTCAGAAAGTGTTCTGGCTTTGGTTATTGATCAGTTGGGGAAATGACATTGCAAGGGCAAAACTGTGGCTCTTTGGCTGACGGGAGTGGGGTCCTCTATATCGGTGGTCCCCAACCACCGGGCCGCGGGCCCAAGGTCACCCAGCTGGCTGCATGTTGGGGCACGTGGAATAAAACCCGGCTCTGCATCTGGGTCAGAAAAATGAAAAGCATGCCTACTGGATGGGGGATACGCTTCTAGGTAACACTGTGTGTGAACGAGACCTTGGGGTACTTGTGGATTGTAAACTAAACATGAGCAGGCAGTGTGATGCAGCGGTAAAAAAGGCGAATGCCATTTTGGGCTGTATCAACAGGGGCATCACATCAAAATCACAAGATGTCATAGTCCCATTGTATACGGCACCGGTCAGACCACACCTGGAGTACTGTGTAGATAAAATTGAAAGGGTACAGAGGAGAGCGACAAAGAGGATCTGGGCCCAAGGGACCAAGCCCTATGAAGATGGGTTGAGGGGAATGTTCAGCCTGGAGAACGGGAGGTTGAGAGGGGACATGATAGCCCTCTTTAAGTAATTGAAAGGTTGTCACTTGGAGGAGGGCAGGATGCTGTTTCCGTTGGCTGCATAGGAGAGGACATGCAGTAATGGGTTTAAACTACAAATACACCGATATAGGCTAGATATCAGGAAAAAAGTTTTTCACAGTCAAGTAGTTCAGCAGTGGAATAGGCTGCCTAAGGAGGTGGTGAGCTCCCCCTCAGTGTCAGTCTTCAAGCAAAGGTTGGATACACACTTTTCTTGGATGCTTTAGGATGCTTAGGGCTAATCCTGCGTAGAGCAGGGGGTTGGACTAGGTGGCTTGTATGGCCCCTTCCAACTCTATGATTCTATGATTAAAAGTCTGCACTCCTAACCACTACACCAAGCTGGTTCTCAAAAGCAGCACAGTCTTTATTGGGAAATTAATAGCAGAGTAAACATCTTCAGGAGTTACACAGAGCAGAGAAATTGACAAAGACAGGGAACAAAGGGGGGACAGTGATCACCCAGAGAAGTATACTTTTCTAGCTGGGAAAAGAGCCAGCAGTGTAGACTGTATGCTGGCTTGTGGGGCCCTATTACCTCTTGTGAAATGGTTCCACATTCTTCCCTTCTTAGATAGAGACCATCTGCCCCTTTGCTCCTGCTTTACTCTCCTAAATACCATCTAAAAGTGACTGTCCAGTTCTTCACAAATGAACAACCAGGATGTCAAATTAAATGGACTTCACAATTGGAGCAGAAGATAAAAGAACACCTAGCCTCTTAAGATCTTCAGTCTTACTGCTCAATCTTTTTTTATTCCAACGCAAAACAATCACCCCTCGATTGTTATGAGCATTTCATAAATCCTTTAAAATCCCTACTTCTATTTAGTTTGGCCGACTTCTCAAGCCTATCAAGGTCATCCTGTATTCTGATTCTGTCTTCTGTTGTGCTTGCCACCCCTCCCAGTTTAATATCGTCTGCAAATGTAATAAGTATCCCTTTTCTACCTAAATTCCTTTATAAGAAAAAAGATTAAATGTCCATGTTCCGAGTTTTGTAAAAAAAAAAAAAAAAAAAAAAAGGGAGGAAACAAAGTTCACTAAATTCCAAATCTCAGAGATTAAGGAATATAGGTAGTGGCCAGTTTATACACGTGCTATTGCATAGGCCAACAGACAACTTCCCTGAATTATAGATGCTATTTTCACAATGGGATTTTGGTGGGTGCACAAAACTAACTGTATTACATTGTTCTTTGTGTTCAGAGCTAGTTTGGCAGTAGACCAAGCTTTTACATCTCGTGAGCAATACATTGTCTGCTTGTTCTGGCCTTAAGGAAGGGAACAGTGATATTATTAACTTTCTCAAGAAAGATTTAAGGCTGTAAAAAACTTAGAATTCCAGAAGTAAAAATGAATGTGGAGGTAGGAAGAAGTTCCTGAAAGTCTACTGAATAAGAGAAGAAACAATTAGTGATTTTGAAAAGTTATCTTTGAATTTTGGGAGTTACAGGGTGGGGAGGGATTAGGGAAGCCTTAGTGTTGCTTCTTTAGAGTAAGGGAATGGGAGAGATGAGGGTAGTAGTTTGATCATGAAGCTAAGTGACATGATGTTTTTGTCTTTAAATCCATGCCACCCTTATAGATGGTTCAAAGACTCATAGAGTTGGCAGGACTCATGCAGGACATCTAATCCAACCCCCTGCTCAACCTAAAGCATCGTTGACTAGTGTTCATCCATCTGCGACTTGAGAACTGCTAGTAAGGGGGAAGCTTAAGATATGAAGTCAGTCCTGAGTCTTTTGGTTTGGTTTAGTTTGGTGATTGGTCTTTTTAACTTTGGCTTTGTGACTGCTAGGACAGAGAGGTTTCAAGTCTTCCTGCGAAAACATCCCTGCCACCACAAAGACTGAGGGTGTCTCTCTGGAACCATTCAGATCTCCTGCTCCTGTGCAGAGACCCAGCCAGGTGCTAGCTGATGTCACTCAGAGGCCCCAGATGCCAGTGAGGTAGGTATTGGATGTCAGCTTTGTCGGCTACGTTGTTGGACTATGTCTGCTAACAAAATAACTGGCACCCGTGAAGCCTGTCCAAATAGGCAACCATGTTCCTGAGGGATGCAAAAAGATCATCCTGATAGTTGCAGATTCCAATGTCCCCTGTTTGTGTGTGGGATGACAGGGCCCAAGTGCCAGGCAGCCTATTAGGCAAAAGGAGACAGAAGTGCTGAGGGGTTTGGGGAGGAAGCTGGTTCAGAATGAAAGGGGAACTGGCCCTAATGCAGTGGTTCTCAACCTGGGGGTTGCGACCCCCCCCCCCCTTGAGGGGTCGTTTGGCCTTTCCCAGGGGATCGCAGCAGTGTCATGGTGCTGGCCTCCGTGCTGCCTCGGAGCTTTGATTCAGGAATTTCCCCAAAAAATCAATACAGCTGGAAGGGAACTCCTGGGTCATCTAGTCCAACCCTCTGCGCAATGCAGGACACTCACCACCCTATTGCTCCTCCACTGTAACCTGCCACTGCCTTGAACCTTCACAGAATCAGTCTCTCCATCAGTTGGCTATCCAGTGTCTGTGTAAAAGTTTCCAAAGATAAACCAACCTGTGTGTGCTATTTGCATTTCTTTCCTTGGCATGTCCATGAGAGGTAGCTTGTTGTAGTGGTTAGGAGTGTGGGCTCGCCACAGCACTGATAAAGCTATTCTGACCGAGCAGTAATATCAGGGCTCTATCAGCCTCCCCTACCTCGCAAGGTGTCTGTTGTGGGGAGAGGAAATGGAAGGTGATTGTAAGCCACTTTGAGAAAAGCAGCATACAAGAACCTACTTTTCTTCTTGACTGTTTTTGCGGTTTTTTTACTGCTGTTGTTCATTGCATATGTACTTGCAGGAGTGGCTGCCAAGTCCAGGACTGCTTCTTGCACGAACTTTCAGACCCCAAATCCCAGCAAGCCAGAGAGTTCCGAACCAAGAAAAAGGAGATGGCACAGCGTCTCTATGTTTTTTATAACAGGACTGTATTTGAGCAAAAGGTATTGTATTGAACTGGGTATATTTCTATACATACTCTCAGCATGAGGCTGTGGCTGCCTAGTCATCATGTCACTGCTGCTGATGCCTCCCTAAGTCCTGTGAAGTGTGTAGAGAACTTAGAAAAGTGAGGGATGTTGGCCCTCTTGTTTTTCTTTGCCTGTTTACTGCAAAATGCCCCCCCCCCCCCCGTAGAGAACCACAGGGAGGAGATGTTTTTCTCTTGTAAGCTGAGCTTGTGCTCTGTGAGATGGGGTGAGTTATCGGCCACTGTATTGACAGTGACTTGTGTATTGGCAGAACAGGCCCTTTCTTTAACACTTTTAAATAATCAATGGGCCTATAGATAAGAAGCTATTGCAAGCAGCTGTGCTGTCTTTCCTAAAGGCAGGTTCTGCCTGGTGTTGAAAAGAGCTAAGATCATAGTCACATGGTCTGCCATCTGTCTCAGTTGCCAGAAATAATGGAAATCAGCTGGAATAAGAAGATGAGAAAAACAGCAGGCTGCTGCATAACTGGGCGGATGAAGGAGCCCAACTTGGGGCAGCGTTATGCCCGGATAATGCTGTCGGAGAAAGTTTGTGACTCTGCAGGTACTCAAAGAATTTGCTCTAACTATATGAACTGAATTCCACTTCAAGTTGTCTTCAGTAATTTTATTTATTTATTATTTAGATTTTTATACCGCTCTTCCCTATGGCTCTGGGCAGTTTACATAAAACATATAGAACATCTACAGAGAACAGTATCAATATAACAAATAACAATAACATATCAGCTAGAACAACATTTCAACAAGCAATTTTGACAAGCCCTCGGTAGGTTCGACCTCTCAGTCAGGGAGGGGGGAGGGACTTGTAGATGTTTTGAGTCAGTCGGCCTCAAGCAAATGACTGCCTTGGGAGCAGGGTGAACTTTCAAGAAAGCTAAAGGGGGCTTAGTCATAAATTTTTATTTCAGATAAACAAAACCTCAAGAGTTTCTGTGATGGTGTGCTCTGTGTCTCCCCCCCATATATCAGCAACCCAATGATTTACTCATCTTGGTAGGCAAATATTATTTTTGCTCCTCATGAGTAATCAATACTTCATTAAGTACATTTTTACTGATTCTCATGATGTAATTCTCATGATGTTGATTCTCATGATGTACCTGGAGTACTGTGTGCAGTTCTGGAGGCCTCACTTCAAGAAGGATGTAGATAAAATTGAAAGGGTACAGAGGAGAGCGACGAAGATGATCATAGAATCATAGAGTTGGAAGGGGCCATACAGGCCATCTAGTCCAACCCCCTGCTCAACACAGGATTAGCCCTAGCATCCTAAAGCATCCAAGAAAAGTGTGTATCCAACCTTTGCTTGAAGACTGCCAGTGAGGGGGAGCTCACCACCTCCTTAGGCAGCCTATTCCACTGCTGAACTACTCTGACTGTGAAAAAACTTTTTCTGATATCTAGCCTATATCGTTGTACTTGAAGTTTAAACCCATTACTGCGTGTCCTCTCCTCTGCAGCCAACAGAAACAGCATCCTGCCCTCCTCCACATGACACCCTTTCAAATACTTAAAGAGGGCTATCATGTCCCCTCTCAACCTCCTTTTCTCCAGGCTGAACATTCCCAAGTCCCTCAACCTATCTTCATAGGTCCCTTGGCCCCAGATCATCTTCGTCGCTCTCCTCTGTACCCTTTCAATTTTATCTACATCCTTCTTGAAATGAGGCCTCCAGAACTGCACACAGTACTCCAGGTGTGGTCTGACCAGTGCCGTATACAATGGGACTATGACATTTTGTGATTTTGATGTGATGCCCCTGTTGATACAGCCCAAAATGGCATTCGCCTTTTTTACCGCTGCATCACACTGCCTGCTCATGTTTAGTTTACAATCCACAAGTACCCCAAGGTCTCGTTCACACACAGTGTTACCTAGAAGCGTATCCCCCATCCAGTAGGCATGCTTTTCATTTTTTTGACCCAGATGCAGAACTTTACACTTACCTTTATTAAATTGCATCTTGTTCTCATTTGCCCATTTTTCCATTGTGTTCAGATCTCGTTGAACTCTGTCTCTATCTTCCGGAGTATTTGCCAGTCCTCCCAATTTGGTGTCATCTGCAAACTTGATGAGTAGTCCCTCCACCCCCTCATCTAGATCATTAATAAATATGTTAAAAAGTACCGGGCCGAGCACCAAGCCCTGAGGTACCCCGCTACTCACCTCTCTCCAGTCTGATGAAACACCATTGACAACAACTCTTTGAGTGCGGTTCTCTAACCAATTCCCTATCCACCTAACTATCTGAAAATCCAGATTGCAGTCCTTCAACTTATCCATCAGAACATCATGGGGAACCTTGTCAAAAGCTTTACTAAAATCCAAGTAAATGACATCAACCGAATTTCCCCAATCCAGCAAACCTGTTACTTGGTCAAAAAAGGAAACTAGGTTGGTCTGGCAGGACCTGTTGGAGACAATCTGGGGCCAAGGGACCAAGCCCTATGAAGATAGGTTGAGGGACTTGGGAATGTTCAGCTTGGAGAAAAGGAGGTTGAGCATGGACATGATAGCCCTCTTTAAGTATTTGAAAGGTTGTCACATGGAGGAGGGCAGGATGCTGTTTCCATTGGCTGCAGAGGAGAGGACACGCAGTAATGGGTTTAAACTACAAGTACAATGATATAGGCTTTATATCAGGAAGAAAACTTTCACAGTCAGAGTAGTTCAGCAGTGGAATAGGCTGCCTAAGGAGGTGGTGAACTCCCCCTCACTGGCAGTTTTCAAGCAAAGGTTGGATACACACTTTTCTTGGATGCTTTAGGATGCTTAGGGCTGATCCTGCGTTGAGCAGGGGGTTGGACTAGATGGCCTGTATGGCCCCTTCCAACTGTATGATTCTATGATTCTAAGTGCTTGATTTTCCTGAATGGCATAAGTTGAGCTATCTGTAAACAGTAGAGTGGGCATCTATTTGGTTGATCTTTATCAGACAGCATCCCAGGCCAGTCACCTTAATTTACTCTGTTGTACACTGATTTCCTTCCAATTAAAGTGTGGTAAAATATGTGCAAAGTTTTTCTTGCTTAAGAAGGGCTCATAGAATCATAGAATCATAGAGTTGGAAGGGGCCATACAGGCCATCTAGTCCAACCCCCTGCTCAACGCAGGATTAGCCCTAAGCATCCTAAAGCATCCAAGAAAAGTGTGTATCCAACCTTTGCTTGAAGACTGCCAGTGAGGGGGAGCTCACCACCTCCTTAGGCAGCCTATTCCACTGCTGAACTACTCTGACTGTGAAAAACTTTTTCCTGATATCTAGCCTATATCGTTGTACTTGAAGTTTAAACCCATTACTGCGTGTCCTCTCCTCTGCAGCCAACAGAAACAGCATCCTGCCCTCCTCCAAGTGACAACCTTTCAAATACTTAAAGAGGGCTATCATGTCCCCTCTCAACCTCCTTTTCTCCAAGCTTGAACATTCCCAAGTCCCTCAACCTATCTTCATAGGGCTTGGTCCCTTGGCCCCAGATCATCTTCGTCGCTCTCCTCTGTACCCTTTCAATTTTATCTACGTCCTTCTTGAAGTGAGGCCTCCAGAACTGCACACAGTACTCCAAGTGTGGTCTGACCAGTGCCGTATACAATGGGACTATGACATCTTGTGATTTTGATGTGATGCCTCTGTTGATACAGCCCAAAATGGCATTTGCCTTCTTTACCGCTGCATCACACTGCCTGCTCATGTTTAGTTTACAATCCACAAGTACCCCAAGGTCTCGTTCACACACAGTGTTACCTAGAAGCGTATCCCCCATCCAGTAGGCATGCTTTTCATTTTTCTGACCCAGATGCAGAACTTTACACTTATCTTTATTAAATTGCATCTTGTTCTCATTTGCCCATTTTTCCATTGTGATCAGATCTCGTTGAACTCTGTCTCTATCTTCCGGAGTATTTGCCAGTCCTCCCAATTTGGTGTCATCTGCAAACTTGATGAGTAGTCCCTCCACCCCCTCATCTAGATCATTAATAAATATGTTAAAAAGTACCGGGCCAAGCACCGAGCCCTGAGGTACCCCGCTACTCACCTCTCTCCAGTCTGATGAAACACCATTGACAACAACTCTTTGAGTGCGGTTCTCTAACCAATTCCCTATCCACCTGACTATCTGAAAATCAAGATTGCAGTCCTTCAACTTATCCATCAGAACATCATGGGGAACCTTGTCAAAAGCTTTACTAAAATCCAAGTAAATTACATCAACTGAATTTTCCCGATCCAGCAAACCTGTTACTTGGTCAAAAAAGGAAACCAGGTTGGTCTGGCAGGACCTGTTGGAGACAAATCCATGTTGACTTCCTTGGATCACCAAATTGTCCTCCAGATGTTTGCAGATCGCTCCCTTTAATATCTGCTCCATTATCTTCCCCACAACAGACGTCAGACTCACTGGTCTGTAGTTTCCCGGGTCATCCTTCCTCCCTTTTTTGAAGATCGGAATAACATTTGCTCTCTTCCAGTCCTCCGGGACATCTCCAGTCCTTAAAGAGGTTCCGAAGATGATGGACAAGGGCTGTGCAAGTTCTCTGGAAAGTTCTTTGAGTACTCTCGGGTGCATTTCATCCGGACCAGGGGATTTGAACTCATCCAGTGCAGCTAAATGCCTCTCGACAACCTCTCTATCCATGTTAACCTGCCACCCAGACACTGTCCTTTAGCTATGGCCATCTCTAGATGTGGCTCATCTATTACATTCCCTCCTTCCTCGCACAGAGACCAGCAAATGGGGCATTTGTTCCTCTTCTGTTGTACATTCTAGTCCTCCAAAACAGGATGGGATGGTTTGGTGTTGCCCCTTCTTCCATATCCCTCAAAGCCACCCAGTGTTCCCAATTCATTTGGTGTTTCACCTAGCTTAACAAGGTCTTCTTAGATAACAAATCATTAGGGCCTCTATATTGAATGGCTCATCCGAGATCTGCCTATGGCTTCCCACCTCTCTGTATTACATCAAGCACAAGGGGATTGAAGCATTTATGTATGACTCGGTAAGAACTTTGACCTATCCAGAGCAAAGAGTGGATGCTAAGAGGTATGATTAGTGCTCAGATATTTTCAATTAGATTGCTAAATTGGCATTATTATTCTGAATTCCCTCTGTAAATGTTCTGGCTGATCACAGATATTAAATATCGCAAGCAATGCTCAGGTCAGCATTGGCTATAGGGAAGGCAGCCTGTAGACAGCTGTCTCCCTGTGATTGGCAGGTGTGCCCCTGTCTAGGGGTCAGAAAAATAAATCTATGGATACTAACTCCCACTCCCCCAATTTTGTCTTTTGGTCAGATAGGCTTCGGGACACTCTGATCCATGAAATGTGCCATGCAGCTGCATGGCTAATCCATGGCATTCAAGATGGGCATGGCCGTTTTTGGAGTTTATATGCTAAAAAGTCTGCCTTGATTCACCCAGAGCTGCCTGTGGTGTCACGATGCCACAACTATGAGATCAAATACAAGTTCATGTATGAGTGTTCTCGTTGTCAAAACACGTAAGTAGGATTACCTTCAGATTCCTAGAACTTTCCCTGCTTCTGGGAAGACATCCAAGTTTTTAAATGTACAGCCATTCCAAATGGGCAATAACTCTCATGGCATTGTGGCACAAACCATTTTTGTGTTTGTGACAGTTTGCGACTAGCAGATAACCTGTTCTTGTTGGTACAGTTTGGGATCCCTTAAGTCAGCTTAATAAGCTTTTCTGCATTCGTGGTCCAGTTTCTACATTCAGTTCTCAGCGTGTAGACATAGAGGACAGGAGAACACTCACATGCCTGCCTGCCTGCTGTGTTGGGGATTCTTGTGTGGCTTCGCACCCCTCCACCCTGGTTCTGAAATGGGTCTGTTTTAAATTTATTTTTATTCTATTTAGAAACTTTATATGCCACCTTTCTGGAAACCTGAGGTAACTAAGGCCGTTTCTGCACTGGAGGTTTCATGCTGTGCTGCAGACTGGAGTTTTAGTCGTGGCAGGTTGCCCCAATTCTTCCTGCGCCCACATGGGGGAGCATTTGGCCTGGTGCACCTCATCTGCTCTCTATTTGTGCTCCTGCATAGGAGCTGGGGCGGTGAAGTTCCCAGTGCATAAACGGTCTAACAAAGTAAAAGCAAATGTAATAAAATCATAAAAACTATCACATCCATTGGTCCTATTCATAGAATCATAGAATCATAGTGTTGGAAAGGGTCTAATGGGTCATCTAGTCCAACCCCCTGCACTATGCAGGACACTCACATCCCGCTCGCTCATCTACTGTAACCTGCCACCCCCTTGAACCCTCACAGAATCAGCCTCTCCGTCAGATGGCTATCTAGCCTCTGTTTAAAAATTTCCAAAGATGGAGAACCTACCACCTCCCGAGGAAGCCTGGTCACTGCTACCAAGTGTGCCCACTACTTCCACCTCATCTACCAGTTCTTCCCTATTGATGAGAATCAAGTCTAAAATAGCAGAGTCCCTGGTTCCCCTCTCTACTTTCTGGGAAATGAAGCTGTCGACAAGACAAGTTAAGAATTTAACGGAATTTGAATTTTTTAGCAGAGTTGGTCTTCCAGCAGATATCTGGGTGATTGAAGTCACCCGTGACCACTGTTACCCCCTTTTTTTAAAATTGTGTAGTATCTAATTCAAGTCCTCTGACTGGCTTGGTGGTCTATAGCAGAGACCCACAATAATACCACTCTCATTTCCTACTCCTTTTATATTTATCCAAATATACTCAACTGAACTTTCATGCTCGGGTATCTGTATTTCTTCACAAGTATAAAGATTCCTAACATATATTGCTATACCTCCCCCTTCTTTTCTTGTCTGTCCCTTCTGAATAGATTGTACCCCTCAATTTTTATATGCACTGGAAACTTCACTGCCCCAGCTCCCATGCAAACGCACCAGTCGAGGGTGCATGTGGGTGCAGGAAGAGGAGGGGCAACCTGCCATGACTAAAACTTCAGCCTGCAGCCTGGCATGAAACCTCCAGTGCATAAACGGTCATGCTGAGTCTTCGAAATCAGTTCAGTCTGCTCAAGGACCAAGTGTTCGATTATTTGTTCCAAAATTTTGCCAGCTACAGATGTCAAGCTGACGGGTCAATAATTACCCGGATCCTCCTTTTTCCCTTTCTTGAAGATAGGGACAATATTTGCCTGCCTCCAATCGTCTGGCACCTCACCTGTTCTCCAAGAAGTGTCAAAAATAATGGACAGAGGTTCAGAGATGACATCTGCAAGTTCTTTTAGTACCCTTGGATGCAGTTCATCTGGCCCAGAAGACTTTGTTTCATTTAAAGAAACTAGGTGTTTGTGGACTGCTCCAACACTGATCTTAGGCCACCATTCCCGTCCCCCGTGTTGTGTTATGTTGTTGCCACATTGATCACTATTTCCTTCACAAGAGAAGACCGAGGAGAAATAGGAGTTAAGCAGCTCAGCCCTCTCTTCATCATCTTAAACCGCTCCGCGGGAGCGGTATGAATAAAGCGGTAAGGGCCCTGGCAGAGGGCCCTGTCCGGGATGAGGAAAGGTAGCCATTCGCCCCTTCCCCCCGGAATGGCAAGCTGAGGGCCCAATCAGCAGGCGCAAAATGCCAACCGATTGGGCTCTCCGCTTGCTATTCCGCCACCAAGGGGCCAGTCAGCCCCTTGGCATAGAGCTGGCCATTCGGGGGCGCCCCCCCCCCAGCCACACCACCGCGTTCCACCCACACCGCCATTACGATGCTGGCTGCCGCGCCAGCCAGCTGCCTGCCATGGGCAGCCTGCTGGAGGCGGCAGCAGGTGGAGGTGGTGACTGGAGGATGCCTCGCCGACGGCAGGTTAGCAGACCCGCGGCCTCACGTCCCGTCCACCCCTCGCCAGCGGGGGCCCGCTCCACTGCCGCTTCCCCCCACCCACCCAACTCGCTCTTCAAGCCCCCGCACCCCGCCTCTTCCCTTTTTGCAGGAGGTGCCAAGGGGCTTGCAGGGGGCGGATTTCTCCTCCTTCCCCAGTCTGGGAAGGCACAATCCAGGCTGCTGCTGCTGCTGCTTTCCCCCGCTCCTGCTCAGCTCTTCTCCCAAGGCTGCACAAAGGGGAAAAAACCCCAATAAATAAATTAACAATCCCCAGACGTGGGTGCAGAGCGCTGGAGCCAGGGGCTTGCTGCAAGCCAGCACTTAACTGCGGAAACAACCTCCGGCTTCACTGCTGGAGATGCACTCCAGATGTTTTTTTTTGTTTCCCTCCCTCTTCCATCCACCTCCTGGTCAATTCCAAAGTGGCGTCCACTTTAACACCGCCTGGTAGCTTCCCCTGCTTGCCTCCTCCCCCCCGCGGGGCTTTTCTTTCTTTGGGTTGTTCCCCCCTCCGCGCTTGCGGGCCAGGTGAGCGGGTGGGTGACGGAGCCCAGGGGGGCAAAGTGGGGCACGGTCGCGCCTGGGGGATCTGCAGGGCTGGGGGGCAGGAGAGAGCCAGGCACTGGGGAAGAAGCAGAAGAAGAAGCAGAAAAATAAGCTGCCTTTCCAGGGATTTGGATTGAGGAATGGATTCGGTTCCCCTTGCCCTGTTTACAGTGGCTGGAGTCAGCAAGTGGATTGGGGCAATTGGTTGCTAAAGTCCCCTTTGTCTTGACTTTTCTTTGGGGGAAGACTGGTGGGGAGTGTTGGCTTTTCCCTCCCTGTTTGCAGAAAGCCAAGCTCAGCTTTCCCATGCTTGGGAAGGGGGAAATAGCAGTAAGTGTTGCGTTTCTGCCTGCCTGTTGAAGGCACACACAGGCACACATACACACACACAACGCGCTCTTCCCCCGCCCACTCCACCTCGCACCCGCGATCCCCCCGTGCTACACCACCACTTGCACCCACACAGGCACACACACACACACACCAAGCACTCTTCCCCCGCCCACCCCACCTCACGCCCGTGATCCCCCTGCACTCTGCCGCCGCTTCAACCTACACACACACCGCCATCTCCCCCCTCTCGCCCCCGGGACCACCGGCCCCTTCACACACACCCCTGTCCCATCCCATTCTGCCTGCCTGCCTGCCTGCCTGCCTGCCTGCCTGCCTGCCTGCCTGCCTTCCTTCCTTCCTTCCTTATGACTTCTTGACTTCCTCTCTTCATCTCCTTCCTTTCTCTCTGTCTCTCCCTCTCACTTGCTTCCTGTCTTCGCCCCTAACTTCTTCCTCCCATCCTTTTTTCTCCCTTCTCTCCATCCCTTCCACCACCCCTTCCCCTCTCTTCTACTTCCCATTCCTCCTTCCCTCTTCTACCTTCCTTCTCTACATTCTTCCTCCCCATCCACTAGCGCCCGCTGTATTTTTCTTACAGTGAGCTTAATTTCTAGTCTGTTATAATTTCACTTTCTTGTCCTTGCAGTGGTACTATGGTGTCCCTATTTTTTTCTTGCTTGAAATATAACTAAAGAAAACTTTTTTTTGTTATGTTTAGCATTTCTTGCTAGCCTAAGCTCATATTGAGCTTTAGCTTTTCTAACACTCCCCCTACAATTAATGGTTATTTGTTTATACTCACCCTTGGTAATAAGGCCTCCCTTCCATTTCCTAAATGAGAAGGATGAGAAGGAAGGGGTAATGATCTGTAGGCTTGATGAGCCTTTCCAGCCATTCTGTCACATCCTTAATGCTTACACTAGGTAGGCAGCAGACCTCTTGAGACAAGTTTGGTCTACACACTTTGGCCTCTACACCTCTTAGCAAGGAATCCCCAATTACCAGT
This sequence comes from Paroedura picta, assembly GCF_049243985.1. NCBI lineage: Eukaryota > Metazoa > Chordata > Lepidosauria > Squamata > Gekkonidae > Paroedura > Paroedura picta. The sequence continues at coordinate 129,410,792 of NC_135373.1, forward strand.
ACCCGTTTCTTCGTACCCTTGGGAGCAGAACTAAAACTCTTTCTTGTGGGGGACTGTGAAGTGTTTCCTAACCTTTGTGGGGTCGGTGGTGGAGAAGACCTAGAACTCTCACCTGTGGGAGACTGTGACTTTTTTCCTGGTCTACGTTGGGGCTTGTTTTTCATGGGGGATTACACATGCTCCTGGGTTCCTGAATCAACCTCTTCAGGCAGACCTTGGAACCGATTGCTGAGCATCAGTGGGTCAGACCTTCTCCTTATTCTTCTTTTCCTATGTGTAACATTCTTCCAATTATTTAAGTTTAAGTCTCAGTTATAATTAAAACAGCAATAAATCCAGAATTTCTTCAGCTGCTTTAACTGTCTGTCAGGGATTAAAGAAATCCTATGGTTTCATCCTAACCAACCAGTAAACTTGCATTGGGGCAGGAGAATTGCCAGAGAACAGAACATAAGCATCTGTGACATATGCAGAGGTGGGTAGCACTTGCCCAGGACTCATGGTTTTGCATATGAGGGGAGAGAGAGCCTGGGTGCCCTCACCATCCTGGTGACATGGCACTCCAGATGATTCCATGGCAGTTGTTTCACAAAGACATTAAAAAGCGCAATAGAGAAGAAGGGGTCCGTTGTATAAATGCCTAGCAATCCGTAGTTGGCACTTTTGCTTAAGATCAGAAAACTTTTTTCTGGCTAGATCATGCCAAGGTCTTAAGATGCTTTTCCTAGACCTACTGGGGCTTTTTAGCAGGAATCTCGTTAACCAGCAGGCAATAAACCATTCCTAAGAATTTTCTAGAAATCTGGTTTTGTCAGGAAGTGTGTGATTCTCATTGGCCATCAATGTGTTCCAGTGTCCTAATACTCCCAGCCTGGATAGCCCACGGAAGCCCAATCCCATCAGATCTTGGAAGCTAAGCACGGTAAAACCTCCAAGGAATATCAGGTTCATTATGCAGGGCCAGGGAATGGCAACCCACATTTGAACATCTGTTGCCTGGCAGCCAGACAATCATAGGATCTCCCAACTATTACACACATGGCATATGGATGGATTGGCTGGGATGGATGGAGGGATGGGATGGATGGATGGATCTTCCATGTTGCCAGACCTGGTGCTCCATAAGTAGCCTTCCTCATATACTGTACAGGAAAACAGACATTTAGGGCTGTTTGCCATTGTTTCTTCCTGAACATGGAATAAACAGTACATTTGTGGGTGTTGACCTTGGCCTTCCGGGTATCTTCTGCTTTAAGTATTACAAAGGAAACAATGACATTTCTAGTCCCCATGGCAGCAAGGGGCCGTAGGCAGTGCCTGAGACCTGAGCTGTTTTGCTTTTTGTCTTTGCAGTCAGCAATTACTGCTCAGGGTGGTTGAGGGGTGAGTCAGCTATTGGATTTGCTCTGGAGGATTATCTTGCAGTTGGTGTTTTTCAGTTTTAGAATAATAGAATCATAGAATTTGAAGGGACCTGCAGGGTCATCTAGTCCAATCCCCTGCGGAATAATTCATGCAACAAAGCAGAGCAGAAATACCTAAAAATGATGTAACCATAAGTTCTTTGCTCCCTCCCCTTTCACTGGTTCACTTTTGAGTTTTCTCCTGAACTTTCTGAAAGAAGATTGTGAGTGCTAGAGTGTCTCTTGAAAAGGCACCCCAACTCTGGCTTTATTTGTGCTAGGCAGTTGGCAAGCCCCTTATACCCTTGCATATTAATTGAGCCTTCTCCTGTTTGCCTTGTCAGGATTGGTCGTCACTCCAAATCCCTGGATACACAGCGCTTTGTCTGTGCCCTATGCAAGGGGCAGCTTGTGCTGTGGCAGCCCACACGGAAGGATGGTACACCAGCTGAAGCATCACTGACTCCTTTTGCAAAGTATGTGAAAGAAAATTATGCCTCTGCTAAGCAGTCGCAGCAGGGGCTGACTCATGGAGCCATCATGAAGAAGCTCAGCTCTGACTTTGCCTCTCAACCATAACTGACCTGGCTGTTCTAGATCCATGCTGCACAAGTCCATTCTGGCGGTCACATGGAAGCAGAGCCCTGTGGAAAAGGGGCGCAACACTTTCCAGACATGAGCATACTTGAATTGTGATGTAACTTTTCATTCCGGACGTTATTTGCCCAGGGCATTAAATCAAGCTTTTTAAGATGAATGAATATGAACAAAATAAAATCAATTGCTTGCGCATTTCCTTACTCTCTACTGCTATCTAATTGCAACTTGAATAATAGATAAATGAGTAACCTTATAGAGCGGATGGTAGGTTGGGGTTGTTCCCTGATGCCTATCCCAACACCACTCTGCAGTTTTGTTATACCCCTAGGGGATGCTAGAATCTTTTGCTGGACTCTCCCTGTGCCCTTTCCCTTCATAAAATCACTGTGGTCAAAATGTGCTTATGAAAAATAACTTTCAAAAACACTACTTGGTTCTAGCTTGCTTTCAACAAATGGACACTCTTCTAATCTCTATTGTAACTGTGATCTTAATGTTCCTTTTCTATAAACTCAAAGACAAAAAATGAGAAGGGGTACATTTAGACTACTACCCTATCTCACACAGTGGCCAGCCAGCTTCTCTGGAGGGCTAAGCAGGCATAGAAGCCAAGGCTTTCTCCTAATGTTAAAAGCTTTTTGAAAGTCTGTCTACAAGGTCGTGATCTATGTGCATTAACTTCTCAAAGAACGCCAAAAGATTTGTAAAGCAGGGCTTCCCTTTGCAGAAGCCATGCTGATTTTCCCTCTGCAGCTTTGTACCTACATGTGCCCAATCATTCTGTCTTTGATTATAGGTAGGCTAGGTGGTCTATAATTTCTTGGTTACGCCCTGTACTCCCAGCCATTCGGGAAACCCTTCCAGGGCTGTCAATAAACCCCAAGGTTTCATGAAATCCTGATTGAGAAAGGTAGTCAAAATGGCCATGCCTTCCCCCCTCCAACAGTCCATAACGATGATCTCCAGATCCAGGCTCTGTGCAGCGCTTTCTTTGAGTGAGGTAATTTTAGTCTCTTGGAGAATGATAAAGTCCACCAACTTGGTGTAGCGATAGAATATATCCTGCCTCCCTACCTGTTAGAGTCCCCTACAATTCAATTTAGGTATTGTTAGAATCATAGAGTTGGAAGGGGCCATACAGGCCATCTAGTCCAACCCCCTGCTCAACACAGGATCAGCCCAAAGCATCCTAAAGCAATCCTAAACCATGGTTTGTTGAAGATAGAAATTAATTACCAGATCAGTCTGGGGCCTGGGCCTTTATTAACTATCACAGAAAATTTAAGGGAAAAACTAAGACTAATAAGCAAATGTACCTAAGCTTATGTGAACTTATCTAAACAGTACATAGATCCTATTTATCTGTCACTTACCTAAAAGTGGATGGCAGGACTTCCCTGCCCTCCCTTTCCTGTTCTTTCTCCTGTACTTGCATTTTTACTAGGAAATGACATCAAAGCCAGAGTTTTGGGGATCTTGTAGGTTGTACGGCGGTGGGTATAAGTGCATTTGAAGATAATGCTCCTGGTTCAGAGGCACCATTGGCAAGTCTCTGTCTGCACTTGTGGAGTCAACCGGGCATGCTTTCTATCAACAGTACACCTTCCTTCTCTCTGCGATTCTTGTTTGTCACAGAACTTATCTTTTTCATACATTAGAACAGTTTGTTGTTGTTAGGTGCGAAGTCGTGTCCGACCCATCGCGACCCCATGGACAATGATCCTCCAGGCCTTCCTGTCCTGTACCATTCCCCGGAGTCCATTTAAGTTTGCACCTACTGCTTCACTGACTCCATCCAGCCACCTCATTCTCTGTCGTCCCCTTCTTCTTTTGCCCTCGATCGCTCCCAGCATTAGGCTCTTCTCCAGGGAGTCTTTCCTTCTCATGAGGTGGCCAAAGTATTTGAGTTTCATCTTCAGGATCTGGCCTTCTAAAGAGCAGTCAGGGCTGATCTCCTCTAGGACTGACCGGTTTGTTCGCCTTGCAGTCCAAGGGACTCACAAGAGTCTTCTCCAGCACCAGAGTTCAAAAGCCTCAATTCTTTGACGCTCGGCCTTCCTTATGGTCCAACTTTCGCAGCCATACATTGCAACTGGGAAGACCATAGCCTTGACTAAACGCACTTTTGTTGGCAGGGTGACGTCTCTGCTTTTTAGGATGGTGTCTAGATTTGCCATAGCTTTCCTCCCCAGGAGCAAGCGTCTTTTAATTTCTTTGCTGCAGTCCCCATCTGCAGTGATATTGGAGCCCAGGAAAATAAAATCTGTCACTATCTCCATTTCTTCCCCATCTATTTGCCTGGAATTGAGAGGGCCGGATGCCATGATCTTCGTTTTCTTGATGTTGAGTTTCAAGCCAACTTTTGCACTCTCCTCCTTCACCCGCATCAACAGGCTCTTTAGTTCCTCTTCACTTTCTGCCATTAGAGTGGTATCATCTGCATATCTGAGGTTGTTGATATTTCTCCCTGCAATCTTGATCCCAATTTGTGACTCCTCTAATTCCGCATTTCTCATTATGTGCTCCGCATACAAGTTAAATAGGCAAGGTGACAGTATACAGCCTTGCCGAACTCCTTTCTCAATTTTGATCCAGTCAGTGATTCCATGTTCAGTTCTTACTGTTGCTTCTTGACCTGCATATAATTTTCTCAAGAGACAAATAAGATGCTCTGGTATTCCCATCTCTTTAAGAACTTGCCACAATTTGTTGTGCTCCACACAATCAAAGGCTTTAGCATAGTCAATGAAGCAGAAGTAGACATTCTTCTGGTACTCCCTAGCTTTCTCCATGATCCAGCGTATGTTGGCAATTTGATCTCTAGTTCCTCTGCCTCTTCGAAATCCTGCCTGTACTTCTGGAAGTTCTCGGTCCACATATTGCTGGAGCCTAGCTTGTAGGATTTTGAGCATAACTTTGCTAGCATGAGAAATTAGTGCAATGGTGCGGTAGTTTGAACATTCTTTGGCATTGCCCTTCTTTGGGATTGGTATGTAAACTGACCTTTTCCAATCCTGTGGCCATTGTTGAGTTTTCCAAATTTGCTGGCATATTGAGTGTAGCACTTTTACTGCATCGTCCTTTAAGATTTTGAATAGTTCAACTGGAATGCTGTCACCACCACTAGCTTTATTGTTGCTCAGACTTCCTAAGGCCCATTTGACTTCACATTCCAGGATGTCTGGCTCCAGGTCAGTAACTACCCCATTGTGGTCATCAGGGATGTTAAGCTCGCTCTTGTATAGTTGTTCTGTATAATTTTGCCACCTTTGTTTAATCTCTTCTGCTTCTGTGAGGTCCCTACCATTTTGGTCCTTTATCATACTCAACTTTGCATGAAACGTTCTCTTTATATCTCCAATTTTCTTGAAAAGATCTCTGGTCCTCCCCATTCTATTGTTTTCTTCTATTTGTTTGCACTGTTCATTTAAGAAGGCATTCTTATCTCTTCTAGCTTTTCTCTGGAATTCTGCATTCAATTGGGTGTATCTTTCTCTTTCTCCCTTGCCTTTCACTTCCCTTCTCTCCTTTTGTTGTTGTTATGTGCGAAGTCGTGTCCGACCCATCGCGACCCCATGGACAATGATCCTCCAGGCCTTCCTGTCCTCTACCATTCCCCGGAGTCCATTTAAGTTTGCACCTACTGCTTCAGTAACTCCATCCATCCACCTCATTCTCTGTCGTCCCCTTCTTCTTTTGCCCTCGATCTCTCCCAGCATTAGGCTCTTCTCCAGGGAGTCCTTCCTTCTCATGAGGTGGCCAAAATATTTGAGTTTCATCTTCAGGATCTGGCCTTCTAAAGAGCAGTCAGGGCTGATCTCCTCTAGGATTGACTGGTTTGTTCGCCTTGCAGTCCAAGGGACTCGCAAGAGTCTTCTCCAGCACCAGAGTTCAAAAGCCTCAATTCTTTGACGCTCGGCCTTCCTTATGGTCCAACTTTCGCAGCCATACATTGCAACTGGGAAGACCATAGCCTTGACTAAACGCACTTTTGTTGGCAGGGTGATGTCTCTGCTTTTTAGGATGGTGTCTAGATTTGCCTTAGCTTTCCTCCCCAGGAGCAAGCGTCTTTTAATTTCTTTGCTGCAGTCCCCATCTGCAGTGATCTTGGAGCCCAGGAAAATAAAATCTGTCACTATCTCCATTTCTTCCCCTTCTATTTGCCAGGAATTGAGAGGGCCGAATGCCATGATCTTTGTTTTCTTGATGTTGAGTTTCAAGCCAACTTTGGCACTCTCCTCCTCCACCCGCATCAACAGGCTCTTTAGTTCCTCTTCACTTTCTGCCATTAGAGTGGTATCATCTGCATATCTGAGGTTGTTGATATTTCTCCCTGCAATCTTGATCCCAATTTGTGACTCCTCTAATCCCGCATTTCTCATGATGTGCTCTGCATACAAGTTAAATAGGCAAGGCGACAGTATACAGCCTTGCCGAACTCCTTTCTCAATTTTGAACCAGTCAGTGATTCCATGTTCAGTTCTCACTGTTGCTTCTTGACCTGCATATAAATTTCTCAAGAGACAAATAAGATGCTCTGGTATTCCCATCTCTTTAAGAACTTGCCACAATTTGTTGTGCTCCACACAATCAAAGGCTTTAGCATAGTCAATGAAGCAGAAGTAGACGTTCTTCTGGTACTCCCTAGCTTTCTCCATGATCCAGCGTATGTTGGCAATTTGATCTCTAGTTCCTCTGCCTCTTCGAAATCCTGCCTGTACTTCTGGAAGTTCTCGGTCCACATATTGCTGGAGCCTAGCTTGTAGGATTTTGAGCATAACTTTGCTAGCATGAGAAATTAGTGCGATGGTGCGGTAGTTTGAACATTCTTTGGCATTGCCCTTCTTTGGGATTGGAATGTAAACTGACCTTTTCCAATCCTGTGGCCATTGTTGAGTTTTCCAAATTTGCTGGCATATTGAGTGTAGCACTTTTACTGCATCGTCCTTTAAGATTTTGAATAGTTCAACTGGAATGCTGTCACTACCACTAGCTTTATTGTTGCTCAGACTTCCTAAGGCCCATTTGACTTCACATTCCAGGATGTCTGGCTCCAGGTCAGTAACTACCCCATTGTGGTCATCAGGGATGTTAAGCTCGCTCTTGTATAGTTCTTCTGTATAATTTTGCCACCTTTGTTTGATCTCTTCTGCTTCTGTGAGGTCCCTACCATTTTGGTCCCTTATCATACCCATCTTTGCATGAAACGTTCTCTTCATATCTCCAATTTTCTTGAAAAGATCTCTGGTCCTCCCCATTCTATTGTTTTCTTCTATTTGTTTGCACTGTTCATTTAAGAAGGCATTCTTATCTCTTCTAGCTTTTCTCTGGAATTCTGCATTCAATTGGGTGTATCTTTCTCTTTCTCCCTTGCCTTTCACTTCCCTTCTCTCCTTAGCTATTTGTAAAGCTTCCTCAGACAGCCATTTTGATTTCTTGCATTTCTTTTTCTTTGGGATGGTTTTAGTTGCTACCTCTTGTACAATGTTGCGAACCTCCGTCCATAGTTCTTCAGGCACTCTGTCTATCAGATCTAATTCCTTAAATCTATTTGTCACCTCCACTGTGTATTCGTCAGGGATATGATTTAGTTCATACCTGAGTGGCCTAGTGCTTTTCCCTACTTTCTTCAATTTAAGCCTAAATTTTGCAACAAGAAGCTCATGATCTGAACCACAATCAGCTCCTGGTCTTGTTTTTATTGACTGGATAGAACTTTTCCATCTTCGGCTGCAGAGCACATAGTCAATCTGATTTCTGTGTTGACCGTCTGGTGATGTCCATGTGTAGAGTCGTCTCTTGGGTTGTTGGAAAAGAGTGTTTGCTATGACCATTGTATTCTCTTGACAAAATTCTACCAGCCTGTGCCCTGCTTCATTTTGTACTCCAAGGCCAAACTTGCCTGTTATCCCGGTTATCTTTTGGCTTCCTACTTTAGCATTCCAATCCCCCATGATGATAAGCACATCATTTTTTGGCGTTGCTTCTAGAAAGTGTTGTAGGGCTTCATAGAACTGATCAACTTCATCCTCTTCAGCAGCAGTGGTTGGGGCATAGACCTGGATCACTGTGATGTTGAATGGTTTGCCTTGGATTCGAACTGAGATCATTCTGTCATTTTGGGGATTGTATCCCAAGACTGCTTTTCCTACTCTCTTATTGATTATGAAGGCTACTCCATTTCTTCTGCGAGATTCTTGTCCACAGTAGTATACCTGATGGTCATCTGAATTAAATTCACCCATTCCTGTCCATTTTAGTTCACTGATTCCTAAAATGTCGATGTTCAGTCTTGTCATTTCTTGTTTGACCACGTCCAGCTTGCCTTGATTCATGGATCTGACGTTCCAGGTTCCTAGGGAATAAAAATCTTTACAGCATCGGACTGTCTTTTCGCCACCAGTTACTTCCACAACTGAGTGTCCTTTCGGCTTTGGCCCAGTCGCTTCATTCATTCTGGCGCTACTCGTACTAGCCGTCTGCTCATCCCCAGTAGCATATTGGACACCTTCCGACCTGAGGGGCTCATCTTCCGGCGTCATATCGTTATGCCTATTGGAACTGTCCATAGAGTTTTCATGGCAAAGATACTGGAGTGGTTTGCCATTTCCTTCTCCAGTGGATCACCTTTTGTCAGAGCTCTCAGCTATGACCTGTCCGTCTTGGGTGGCCCTGCACGGTATAGCTCATAGCTTCACTGAACTACGCAAGCCCCCTTGCCACAACAAGGCAGCGATCCTTGAAGGGGGATTAGAACAGTTAACATTTCTCAAAAACAACTGCTATCTCAAAAGAACCTGCCTCATAAGACCATGGCCCCATTCTTGGGAAGGCTCCCCAGAAGTTGGCTGATCCTAGAGATTCTGAGGATCCACTTCACATTATTGTCGCTTGTTCTTAACCTCTGCATGTTTTGTCCTCATAAGATTGATTAACTGCTCCAACTGCTGAATCATATCCTTGATGATCTCATACGTGTTTTAAATGTTCCTTTTTAGTTTTCTCCTTACTGCTCTCCTTTTTTTTACGGCTCCTGTCCTTGTGGGTGATTCAGTATGTTGGATGGGGAACGGATCTTCCCCTACTAGGACTGTTTGAATCCTCTCCATCTGCTCAAGTTGGGTTTATTCCATTTCCATAATGCCTTCAGCTTCTGTCGAAGTCCTCAAGAGATCAAACCTCTGCTGTCACCCAGAATTTGGTAGATTCCCTGATTCATCTGTCCTGTCCTTACTTTTCTTAAAAACTGCTGCCACCCTTGCTCTTTGCTCATCTGGGGCAGGCCACCCCCTCCCCATTTTCTGTTTGCTTACTTCTTTCAAAGATGTGATGGTAGAGGAATCCCCAGCTGCCACCGCTCTTTTGTCTACTAAATATGGATGGGAGTCCTTAAGCTTCTCAAAGGCTGTTGTGTAGGCCTTGTAGGAGGCTCAAGGACACAACAGGTAATTTACCTTGCTTTTAGCATAAGTTACACACTGCCCACTTTGCAGGGAATTGAACTGTGTCCCCATTTTTTGCAAGGCAGACAAAGACGTGTGCTCCAAGGCCGCCTTATATGGTCATACCTGCACATTGAAAGCAACTGGGGAGTTGACCACTAAATTGGGTTATTCCCGTATCATTCCCCAAAAAGAAATATTTGGAAAGATGCTTCATGTAACTCCTGTTATTTCTATGGAGTGTGATAATAGCCTTGTATTCCCCTTCCCATACTTCCCATGGGTTAAGATATTTTATTGGGGGTATACGAATCCTACAGAACTACTGGATCAACAGCTCCACATCCTATTCTGGGATGTTAGTCATCCAGAAAGAAACATTCAAATGATTAGCCGTGTTGGTCTGAAGTAGCACAATAAAAACAGTCCAGTAGCACCTTTAAGACCAACAAAGATTTATTCAAGGCATGAGTGTCAGGATTAGCCTCTGCTCTCTGCCTTGATTTCGTTGTACCTAAGAGACTCCATCTTTGTGTGCTGTGTTCTTGCTAGCTTTCCCATGTAACAGAATGCTTATGCCTTAATAGTATCTCTTTGATCCCTCCGCTTTCACACTGCATGTTCTCCCTGCTGTGATACATTGTTGCCAGGGTCACCTGTAAACATCTTATCTGTAGCCAGAGGCGCCGGCCTGACCAAGGCCGTGCTAACTCTGGCACCTCGGCAGGAAGTCTGGGATGGCACCTGGGTGGGGAGTGACCCCCTCCCCTTGGGAACGGGTTGGATTTCGACGGGAGAATTGTATTGATAACTGCTTGCATCCCCGATATCGAACAGTCTTGACTTCAGATGTTAAAGTACTCAGATCTACTTCCAATTAAAGCTTTCTTTCTATAGAACCCTAGTTGTGAGTTTTGTCTGCCCTTGACAGTGAGGAAACAGGGAGCACGACTCATTCTTGAACAGGGGGATGATATAATGTTCCTCTACCGTCTGGCTGCCCCAACATAGCATATCCCTTAATAGTCCCCACAGACTTTGGTATGCCCTTTTGGAAACAGATTAGCAGTTGGGTTAGCGTGTAGGGGTAGGCTCACTTCCCCCTTTTTTTTTTAGGAATCACAACTTTTTATTTTGTAGGATATTCATCCTACATAGTTTTAGGCAAAGAATGAAGGTAAGTAGAAGAATACTTATACTTGAGCTCAGACAACTGAGAGCACGTGGAGAGAGCTACTGGGGAGAGTTGCTGCTGACCAGGTGAGGCTATTGTGCTGACTGGGTGAGGTGATTGCTGGGTTATTGTTGGGAGGATTTAAAAGGGCTGCTCCTCACCAGAGGCAGAGCTCAGACAACTGAGAGCACGTGGAGAGAGCTACTGGGGAGAATTGCTGCTGACCAGGTGAGGCTATTGTGCTGACTGGGTGAGGTGATTGCTGGGTAATTGTTGGGAGGATTAAAAAGGGCTGCTCCTCGCCAGACGCGCGAGCCGAAGGGCGCGAGCCGAAGGGCGAGAGACAAAGGGCCCTTGGCCTGGGGTTCTTGGCTGAGCAATTAGAATCAGTAGATTATATTTCCCTAGTACTTGCACTGCCTAGAAGTTACAATGGACCTCCAGGACACTCATCCCATCATCTGCAGTGAGTGTGACATGATTGCCCTCCTCCCAGAAGACAACATGGACTACAGTTGCCCCAAGTGTAAGCTGGTAAGACTTTTGGAGGAAAGGATTAGGGGATTAGAAAACAGAATTATTACTCTGACCCAAAGTAAGAAAGGGGAGGAGTTCATAGACCAGAACCCAGCAACTCGGAATAAAGAGAATACAGCCAGTCCTGAAGAGGATATTGACCACCCTAGGGAGCCTCTGCAGACTGTTCGGAAAAAGACTCAACGGCGAATAGTGAGACAGTCCTTGGGGCCTTTGGAGCTCCATAATAGATTTCAGGCCCTTGCAGAGGAGGTGCAAGGGTCAACAAGGGAAGAGGTCCCAAAACAAAGTCTAAGACAAAGAAGCTACAGGGACAGAAGGAAATGGAGTTGAGAAGAAAAAAAAAGGAGAGTACTGGTAATTGGAGACTCCCTGCTAAGAGGAATGGATCGCCATGTGGCTGGGCCCGACCCCCTAACCCGAGAGGTGTGTTGCTTGCCAGGGGCGAAAATTAAAGATGTTTCAGAACGGCTGCCCAAAATCCTCAAATCTACGGATCACTACCCATTTGTGATGGTCCATGTGGGAACGAATGACATGTCCCTGAATACCATCGCTCCTATTAAAAAAGACTATCAAGATCTGGGGAGGAAGCTCAAGCAAATGGGGGCACAAGTGGTATTCTCTTCAATCTTGCCTGTCAAGGGAAGAGGAATGCATCGGGAGAGGAAGATAATGCAGGTGAATCAGTGGCTGCGTAGTTGGTGCCGGCAGGAGAGATTTGGTTTCTGGGACCATGGGATAGGCTTTCTTGAGGAAGGCCTACTAGCACCTGATGGACTGCACTTATCGAAACAGGGGAAGAATGTGTTTTGCAGGAACCTGGGGAGATTCATCAGGAGAACTTTAAAGCCACAAGGGGAAGGAGATCAACCTAGAGAGTGTATGGAAGGAGACCGATCGGGGCAGCCCAACCGGCAAGGCCAGCTTATAGTAAAAGGATTCAGATGTCTTTAGACTAACGCCCGAAGCATGGGCAATAAAATGCAAGACCTGGAACTTCTCGTGCTGATGGAAAGGTATGATCTAGTAGGCATCACAGAAACTTGGTGGAATGATTCTCATGACTGGAATGTAATGGTGGATGGATATGAACTGTTCAGAAAAAACATAATAGATTGAAGAGGTGGAGGAGTGGCACTGTAAGTGAGGAAAGGGCTTACCTGTCAGTGGAAAGCATCTGGGTGAAAATAAGCGAGGGGAAAACAAACAGTGTGGTGGTTGGTGTCTGCTACCGACCGCCTGACCAACGAAAGGATGTGGATGCTGCACTTTGTGAGCAGCTTAAGAAAATATCCAAACGGCAGGACCTTGTCATCATGGGTGACTTCAATTTCCCAGATGTGTGCTGGGAAACGAACTCTGCGAAGCGTCCTCAGTCATGCAAGTTTCTGACCTGCCTGGCTGACAATTTCATTTATCAAATGGTAGATGAACCCACAAGAGGTTCAGCCATACTGGACTTAATACTGACCAACAGGCAAGAGTTGGTGGATGAGGTGAAGGAGGTGGGGACCCTAGGGGGAAGTGACCATGTCCTCATAGAATTCCTTTTGAGATGGGGAGCCAAGGAAGCTTGTAGCCAGACGCGGATGTTGGATTTTCGTAGGGCAAACTTTAATAAACTCAGAGACATGATGAGTGTCATACCATGGACGAGAATGCTGGAAGGGAAGGGAGCATGTGAAGGGTGGGCGCTACTCAAACAAGAGCTATTGCATGCTCAATCAATGACTGTTCCAGAAATACGAAAACACTGCAGGAGCTCTAAGAAGCCTATTTGGATGAACAGAGAACTTCAAGAGGAACTAAGAAAGAAAATAATGGTGGATAATTTGGTGATCCAAGGAAGTCAGCATGGATTTGTCTCCAACAGGTCCTGCCAGACCAACCTAGTTTCCTTTTTTGACCAAGTAACAGGTTTGCTGGATCGAGGAAATTCGGTTGATGTCATTTACTTGGATTTTAGTAAAGCTTTTGACAAGGTTCCCCATGATGTTCTGATGGATAAGTTGAAGGACTGCAATCTGGATTTTCAGATAGTTAGGTGGATAGGGAATTGGTTAGAGAACCGCACTCAAAGAGTTGTTGTCAATGGTGTTTCATCAGACTGGAGAGAGGTGAGTAGCGGGGTACCTCAGGGCTCGGTGCTCGGCCCGGTACTTTTTAACATATTTATTAATGATCTAGATGAGGGGGTGGAGGGACTACTCATCAAGTTTGCAGATGACACCAAATTGGGAGGACTGGCAAATACTCCGGAAGATAGAGACAGAGTTCAACGAGATCTGAACACAATGGAAAAATGGGCAAATGAGAACAAGATGCAATTTAATAAAGATAAGTGTAAAGTTCTGCATCTGGGTCAGAAAAACGAAAAGCATGCCTACTGGATGGGGGATACGCTTCTAGGTAGCACTGTGTGTGAACGAGACCTTGGGGTACTTGTGGATTGTAAACTAAACATGAGCAGGCAGTGTGATGCAGCGGTAAAAAAGGCAAATGCCATTTTGGGTTGTATCAACAGAGGCATCACATCAAAATCACAAGATGTCATAGTCCCATTGTATACGGCACTGGTCAGACCACACCTGGAGTACTGTGTGCAGTTCTGGAGGCCTCACTTCAAGAAGGACATCGATAAAATTGAAAGGGTACAGAGGAGAGTGACGAAGATGATCTGGGGCCAAGGGACCAAGCCCTATGAAGATAGGTTGAGGGACTTGGGAATGTTCAGCCTGGAGAAAAGGAGGTTGAGAGGGGACATGATAGCCCTCTTTAAGTATTTGAAAGGTTGTCACTTGGAGGAGGGCAGGATGCTGTTTCTGCTGGCTGCAGAGGAAAGGACACGCAGTAATGGGTTTAAACTTCAAATACAACGATATAGGCTAGATATCAGGAAAAAGTTTTTCACAGTCAGAGTAGTTCAGCAGTGGAATAGGCTGCCTAAGGAGGTGGTGAGCGCCCCCTCACTGGAAGTCTTCAAGCAAAGGTTGGATGCACACTTTTCTTGGATGCTTTAGGATGCTTAGGGCTAATCCTGCGTTGAGCAGGGGGTTGGACTAGATGGCCTGTATGGCCCCTTCCAACTCTATGATTCTATGATTCTATGAAAAGGAAAATGTTCAGGAAATGGAAGGAAGGACAGAGCTCTAAAGAAGAGTACCTACAGGTTACTAGGCACTGTAGATCAATCATCAGAAAGGCCAAAGCTGAGAGTGAGCTAAGATTGGCCAGGGAAGCCCATTGTAACAAGAAAAGATTTTTCAGTTATGTGAGGAGCAAACGTAAAGTAAAGGAGGCAATAGGACCACTGGTGGGTGCAGATGCACAAACTCTAACGAAAGATGCAGAGAAAGCAGAAAGGCTTAGTGCCTATTTTACATCAGTTTTTTCCCACAGGTCAAAGTGTTTAGGCACATCTAGAGATGGCTGTAGCCAAAGGATAGTGTCTGGGTGGCAGGTTAACATGGATAGAGTGGTTGTCGAGAGGCATTTAGCTGCACTGGATGAGTTCAAATCCCCTGGTCCAGATGAAATGCACCCGAGAGTACTCAAAGAACTTTCCAGAGAACTTGCACAGCCCTTGTCCATCATCTTCGGAACGTCTTTAAGGACTGGAGATGTCCCGGAGGACTGGAAAAGAGCAAACGTTATTCCGATCTTCAAAAAAGGGAGGAAGGATGACCCGGGAAACTACAGACCAGTGAGTCTGACCTCTGTTGTGGGGAAGATAATGGAGCAGATATTAAAGGGAGTGATCTGCAAACATCTGGAGGACAATTTGGTGATCCAAGGAAGTCAGCATGGATTTGTCTCCAACAGGTCCTGCCAGACCAACCTAGTTTCTTTTTTTGACCAAGTAACAGGTTTGCTGGATCGGGGAAATTCGGTTGATGTCATTTACTTGGATTTTAGTAAAGCTTTTGACACGGTTCCCCATGATGTTCTGATGGATAAGTTGAAGGACTGCAATCTGGATTTTCAGATAGTTAGGTGGATAGGGAATTGGTTAGAGAACCGCACTCAAAGAGTTGTTGTCAGTGGTGTTTCATCAGACTGGAGAGAGGTGAGTAGCGGGGTGCCTCAGGGCTCGGTGCTCGGCCCGGTACTTTTTAACATATTTATTAATGATCTAGATGAGGGGGTGGAGGGACTACTCATCAAGTTTGCAGATGACACCAAATTGGGAGGACTGGCAAATACTCCGGAAGATAGAGACAGAGTTCAACGAGATCTGAACACAATGGAAAAATGGGCAAATGAGAACAAGATGCAATTTAATAAAGATAAGTGTAAAGTTCTGCATCTGCGTCAGAAAAATGAAAAGCATGCCTACTGGATGGGGGATACGCTTCTAGGTAGAACTGTGTGTGAACGAGACCTTGGGGTACTTGTGGATTGTAAACTAAACATGAGCAGGCAGTGTAATGTATTGAAAGGGTACAGAGGAGAGCGACGAAGATGATCTGGGGCCAAGGGACCAAGCCCTATGAAGATAGGTTGAGGGACTTGGGAATGTTCAGCCTGGAGAAAAGGAGGTTGAGAGGTGACATGATAGCCCTCTTTAAGTATTTGAAAGGTTGTCACTTGGAGGAGGGCAGGATGCTGTTTCCGTTGGCTGCAGAGGAGAGGACACGCAGTAATGGGTTTAAACTTCAAGTACAATGATATAGGCTAGATATGAGGAAAAAATTTTTCAAATTCAGAGTAGTTCAGCAGTGGAATAGGCTGCCTAAGGAGGTGGTGAGCTCCCCCTCACTGGCAGTCTTCAAGCAAAGGTTGGATACACACTTTTCTTGGATGCTTTAGGATGCTTAGGGCTGATCCTGCGTTGAGCAGGGGGTTTCGACTAGATGGCCTGTATGGCCCCTTCCAACTCTATGGTTTTCTCCAGGCTGAACATTCCCAAGTCCTTCAACCTATCTTCATAGGGCTTGGTCCCTTGGCCCCAGATCATCTTCGTCGCTCTCCTCTGTACCCTTTCAATTTTATCTACGTCCTTCTTGAAGTGAGGCCTCCAGAACTGCACACAGTACTCCAGGTGTGGTCTAACCAGTGCAGTATACAATGGGACTATGACATTTTGTGATTTTGATGTGATACCCCTGTTGATACAGCCCAAAATGGCATTCGCCTTTTTTACCGCTGCATCACACTGCCTGCTCATGTTTAGTTTACAATCCACAAGTACCCCAAGGTCTCGTTCACACACAGTGTTACCTAGAAGCGTATCCCCCATCCAGTAGGCATGCTTTTCATTTTTCTGACCCAGATGCAGAACTTTACACTTATCTTTATTAAATTGCCTCTTGTTCTCATTTGCCCATTTTTCTATTGTGTTCAGATCTCGTTGAACTCTGTCTCTATCTTCCGGAGTATTTGCCAGTCCTCCCAATTCGGTGTCATCTGCAAACTTGATGAGTAGTCCCTCCACCCCCTCATCTAGATCATTAATAAATATGTTAAAAAGTACCGGGCCGAGCACCGAGCCCTGAGGTACCCCGCTACTCACCTCTCTCCAGTCTGATGAAACACCATTGACAACAACTCTTTGAGTGTGGTTGTCTAACCAATTCCCTATCCACTTAACTATCTGAAAATCCAGATTGCAGTCCTTCAACTTATCCATCAGAACATCATGGGGAACCTTGTCAAAAGCTTTACTAAAATCCAAATAAATGACATCAACCGAATTTCCCCGGTCCAGCAAACCTGTTACTTGGTCAAAAAAGGAAACCAGGTTGGTCTTGCAGGACCTGTTGGAGACAAATCCATGCTGACTTCCTTGGATCACCAAATTGTCCTTCAGATGTTTGCCGATCACTCCCTTTAATATCTGCTCCATTATAATATCCCTTTAATATCCATTATAATATCCCTTTAATATCTGCTCCATTATCGATTATCTTCCCCACAACAGTAGTTTGAACATTCTTTGCCATTGCCCTTCTTTGGGATTGGAATGTAAACTGACCTTTTGAAATCCTGTGGCCATTATTGAGTTTTCCAAATCTGCTGGCATATTGAGTGTACTTTTACTGCATCGTCCTTTACGATTTTGAATAGTTCTACTAGAATGCTGTCACCACCACTAGCTTTATTGTTGCTCAGACTTCCTAAGGCCCATTTGACTTCACATTCCAGGATATCTGCTTCCAGGTCAGAAACTACCCCATTGTGGTTATCAGGGATGTTAAGCTCGCTCTTGTATCGTTCTTCTGTATAATTTTGCCACTTTTTAAAAATCTCTTCTGCTTCTGTGTGGTCCCTACTATTTTGTTCCCTTATCATACCCATCTTTGCATGAAATGTTCTCTTCATCTCCAATTTTCTTGAAAAGATCTCTGGTCCTCCCCAGTCTATTGTTTTATTCTATTTGTTTGCACTGTTAATTTAAGAAGGCATTCTTATCTCTTCTAGCTTTTCTCTGGAATTCTGCATTCAATTGGGTGTATCTTTCTCTTTATCCCTTGCCTTTCACTTCCCTTCTCTCCTTAGCTATTTGTAAAGTTTCCTCAGACAGCCATTTTGATTTCTTGCACTTCTTTTTCTTTGGGATGGTTTTAGTTGCTACCTCTTGTACAATGTTGCGAACCTCCGTCCATAGTTCTTCAGGCACTCTGTCTATCAGATCTAATTCCTTACATCTATTTGTCACCTCTACTGTATATTTGTCGGGGATATGATTTAGTTCATACCTGAGTGGCCTAGTGTTTTCCCCTACTTTCTTCAATTTAAGCCTAAATTTTGCATCAAGAAGCTAATGATCTGAACCACAATCAGCTCCTGGTCTTGTTTTTACTGACTGTATAGAACTTCTGCATCTTTGGCTGCAGAGCACATAGTCAATCTGATTTCTGTATTGACCGTCTGGTGAGGTCCATGTGTAGAATCGTCTTATGGGTTGTTGGAAAAGAGTGTTTGCTATGACCATTGTATTCTCTTGACAAAATTCTACCAGCCTGTGCCCTGCTTCATTTTGTACTCCAAGGCCAAACTTGCCTGTTATCCCGGTTATCTTTTGGCTTCCTACTTTAGCATTCCAATCCCCCATGATGATAAGAACATCATTTTTTGGCATTGCTTCTAGAACGTGTTGTAGGGCTTCATAAAACTGGTCAACCTCATCCTCTTCAGCAGCAGTGGTCAGGGCATAGACCTGGATTACTGTGATGTTGAATGGTTTGCCTTGGATTCGAACTGAGATCATTGTGTCATTTTGGGGATTGTATCCCAAGACTGCTTTTCCTACTCTCTTTTTGATTATGAAGGCTACTCCATTTCTTCTGCGAGATTTTTGTCCACAGTAGTATACCTGATGGTCATCTGAATTAAATTCACCCATTCCTGTCCATTTGAGTTCACTGATTCCTAAAATGTTGATGTTCAGTCTTGTAATCTCTTGTTTAACCACGTCCAGCTTGCCTTGATTCATGGATCTGACTGATATAGATTATATAGATTTGTGGAACACAATCGAGAACACAAATACAGATTTGTGGAACACACTTTAGACACAGTCTGTCTATGGTTTATTTTTAGGTCAGGCAGAATGTATCTTGAGTTCATTGTGGCACTATGTGTATAGTTATTTCTTTGTCTCTCAAAGTAACCTTGAATTTGTCAAAACCTCATGATGACGTATCAAAGTCTTAAAAATGAGCTGCACTGATGCAGACTTCAGAGAATGCACCAATTGGCTTTCTCTCCATGCTTGCAAACATGTATCCAAAATAAATCCTCTTGCTGCTTAGCTGTCTTTGTTGTGGTCTTGTAAATTTTACACTGTATGATCCATAACATGACGTTCCAGGTTCCAATGGAATAAAAATCTTTACAGCATCGGACTGTCTTTTCGCCACCAGTTACTTCCACAACTGAGCGTCCTTTCGGCTTTGGCCCAGTCGCTTCATCCATTCTGGCGCTACTCATAGTAGCCGTCTGCTCATCCCCAGTAGCATATTGGACACCTTCCGACCTGAGGAGCTCATCTTCCGGTGTCATATCGTTTTTTCTTTTGAACTTGTCCATTGGGTTTTCATGGCAAAGATACTGGAGTGATTTGCCATTTCCTTCTCCAGTGGATCACCTTTTGTCAGAGCTCTCAGCTATGACCTGTCCGTCTTGGGTGGCCCTGCACGGCATAGCTCATAGCTTCACTGAGCTACGCAAGCCCCCTTGCCACGGCAAGGCAGCGATCCTTGAAGGGGGTATATATATTACCCAATATATATACGTTAAAACCTGGTTGAGAAAGCCTAGCATGTCAGAATTAGCACAACATAATCAGAGTCCAGTGGCACCTGTAAGACCTTTAAGACCACTGGACTCTTATTTTGTTGTGCTGCTTCAGACAGACCAATACGGCTACCCACTTGAATCATGTCAGAATTAGGGAATCCTTAGTCATGGCACAGGAACCCATGTTAGGTGTTGGGAGTCTGTCCCCGGTTTTCCATGTGCTCACTTATGCAAAGTTTTAGCCCTATGGGATTGCAAGGGCAACTGCTCTTCCTTCCTGGGTGGAGCCTCAGGCTGCTTCTCATTTTACAAAGCCTCATCCTGGGAGTTGCAGCTGATTGCAGGCCTCTTAATTGCTTGCTCCCCTCTGAATGAGTCAGGCTTTGGAGAGGAGCCTGTGGGCCAGGGCGTGGCTGAGTGTCTGGGCTCTCCTGACCAACACCAGGACCATGGAAGGGCAGCCTTTTGCAAATGCAAAATATTCTCAGCTTTCTGCTCTCTTTAGCAGTGATAAATTTGGTAAGTGGGCGAGGGAGAGGGAGAGGGGTTGTTCTATGTGAGTTTGTGCAGGGGGGTGGTATGTCTGGGTGGTACAAGGCAGCTAGGTCAGGGAGGAAATGCTGCTGGTGCTTGGAGGGAGTGCTCATGTGCAAGTGGGGTGTGATTGCCTGAAGAGTTGCCATTGTGGCTGTGATGTGGATCAACTCCCTCTGATGTGCTCTCCTACATTACTCTTTCTTCCAGTAAAGGAAAGTGAGGCTTTAGGGAATGCTAGAAAACTATATAGGATCCCTAAAATATGGAGAATGGTATTGCAGTTATCTTAAGAAGAACCTGTGCTGATTTCATAGACTCTCAGAATCATAGAGTTGGAAGGGATCTCCTGGTTCATCTAGTCCAACCCCCTGCAGGACTATCACAACCCTATAGCTCATCCACTGTAACCTGCCACCCCCTTGAACCTTCACAGAATCAGCCTCTCCATAAGATGACTATCCAACCTCTGTTTAAAAATGTCCAAAGATGGAGAACCCACTGCCTCCTGAGGAAGCCTGTTCCACTGAGAAACCATTCGTGATGTGCACTTGAGTGTGTTAGGGAGTAAGTTTGCCCTCTCTACAGTTCCACCTTCCCTTAGCAAAACTATAGCTGTTCTTACATCTGCTTTTATGACAGAATGTTTTTAAAACCCCTGTTTTGTTTTGTTTGGGACTGAGAATACCAATGGAGAGTAGGAGAGGATGTTGGTGTTTGGTACTTGTTAGCAGTCACTTCAGTTTTTTAATAGTGGGCTTTTAAAACACTTTTTGGGGGTGAGTTCTTTATTATTTTGCTGCTTGAAACATATGAAAACTGCAATGTTTAGAATTTTGTTCTGGTGCCTTGACATTTGTTTTAAAAACATTAGTTTGTTTCAATTTATAGTTTTAGTATTAGCTTGGCTACGGCAAGCCACCCCACACAAACTTTTGTTAGAAAGGCAATGCTGTGCATGTTGCTTAGAGTAGAACAAAGGATGTTTCAATTGGCTTGGCCATATTAACAATCTCTTTAAAAAGAACCTGGCTACTCATGCATTCTGAGTTTAGTGCAGACATCTGAAAGTCTACTTGCATGAGAAAGTTGCCAGGGTAAAGGAATGTCTCAGTTGGCAGAGTCATTTTCCATAGTTTTGACTAATGTGGACACTGAATATAACGGTGGAGTGTTCTTAGGCTATGTGTGTGTCTTCACTCTTGTTTCCATTCTAAAGTTGTGCCAAAGGTCATGGGCTGCATCTCTTTCAGGAGCTGGGATTTGCACTTGCATCCAAACTCAGCTTCTCAGCCTGTCCACAATACACAGTGGCTTATTCTTCTCCCATGCTTGCCTGGTCAACTTTTAAATGCAATACCTCTGTGGCAGGCAGCTGCATACGCATAATCCCATGCATTCCTGCACAGGACAGTCATAGAGAAGTGCAGCCTGCTTTCCCACCATGCCTTAATTTAATTTGGTTTGGCACATTAATTTGTTGAAATTGCAAGCAGTATGTGATGCCCTTCACTGTTTTTCAGTAATCTTTTGAAGCTGTCAGTCCTGCTGCAGGCAGACAACACTGTGACTGTGTTTGATATCAACAAACAGGGAGGCACAGGGTCCAAACAACTGCCAAGAGGTTACTGTAACTTGACCACCTGTGTCAAAATTCAGCACTTAACATCCAGGCCATTCACACATTCATAGAATTCCGAGGCAGACAGGTTGAGCAGACTGGGGACTCCATCTCAGGAGTGATTCATGTAGTTTATCTGGGATGGATTTGGACACTCTGAGATAAGCCTTTTTGTCACACACAGCAGTACAAAGCCTTCAAGGTTTTGTTTCCAGGCAGGGAGAAATAGAGGCATTCTAAGGGATGCTTTCCAGATTCATTGGGAAGGGGGTCTGTTTAACACATCCCCCCACCTTCTTCTGTTAATCAGAGTGCTAGGTAAGGGAAGATGGGAAAGAACAGAGGAGGGGGGTGTGCTATATTGTTCTCCCGTTTCTCCATAGCAAAGCAGCAGTGTTGATATTTATTAAAGATGCATCTGTGCTGTGGCATGATTGCATAGCAACGTGGAAGTGCCTTTAAAAAAATAATTTCTGGGCTCGGGAACGGGGAAACAGGGTTAGGGTTAGGGTTAAGACTTTAGCTTTTTAAATCCCCTTGCTTTGTAGACTGCCCAGGAGGAGGCTACTTAAAGCAAGGGGCTGCTTGCTGGAGTTCACTTTGAGCTCTGGCTGGCTGTGCTGCTCCTAAGCTCCCTGCTTGGTAGAGCGGCCTGCCTGCCTCCTGGACTCCTGGGTGGACCTCTGGACCTGGCCTGTGGACTGCGCTGGAGAAGACATCAATAGTTTGTTTTAGGGTATTTTTTCTTCTCCTTTTCTATTTTAATCTTTTTTTCCCTCCCTCTCTCTCCCTCCTCTTTTCAAAAGTTTTTTGCCTTTGGGTTTCTGTGGGTGGGGGCCTGGGGGGGTTGGGGAATTGTATTTGCTGTTTTTATTGTGTTAACTGTTTGCTTTTTTTTTTTTTTAAGTATTTTGGGGTGGGGGTTGGGGCTTGTATTGTAAAGTTGCATTGTTTCTGGTTGTTTTTTGCGGGTTTTTTTCGTTGTTTTTTTTTTCCAGAGGTATCCTCAGTTGCCACCTTTGGGCTTCGTGCCCACGTGGCAGCTGGTTGTTTGATAGTTGTAGGTGTTTTTTGGTGGGGGGCTAGTTTCAGTTTAGGGGGGTTGTGTTTGTTCTTAGGTTGGTTTAGTTTAGGGCCTTGCAGGGCCAGTTTTTGCCAGCCACCTTTGGGGGAGTGCCCTGGGTGGCTGCTGCTTGTTTGTTGCAGCTGTTTCTTTGGTTAGCCCCTGTGGGGCAAGTTTTTCTTGGTAGCCACCTGCCTGTAGAAGCTGTTTGGTTGGCCTAGGCTAGGCTTGGTTTGGCAGTTTGGGCCTTGCAGGGCCACTTTTGCTCGGTTGCCACCTTTGGGGGAGTGCCCTGGGTGGCTGGCAGCTGGTTGGTGTTTGTTTCATAGATTGTTCCCTTCCTGGGGGGAATTGCTGCGTTCTTGGGTTGCCCAATTAGTGACCCTTTAAATAGGCAGTAAAATCCATAGTGTTAGGAGAAATTATAAAGTTCAAATAATTTTTTAGTTTCTTTCCTAAGTAGCCAGATAGGATTTTTATAAGAGAACAGTGATTTGGGTTTTAGGTTAAAATAGTATTTTCTTAATAGTTTTAAGAAATTTAAAACAGCAGGGGCTGTGCCTTATTGAAGGCCAGGTTTCCTGATAGAGACAGGAATTGATTTAGAGGCCAACAGGTTTAGGGGTTCTTCTTAGCAGATAAAGTGGGGGCTTGGTGCACAAATCTGCTCCAGCCTTCCTTCTAGCTAGTAACACTCAGGTAGTTGAAAACACTTTAAAAGTCTAAAAATGTTTTTTTCCTAATTTTTCCCTGCTGTAGGTTAGGTAGGGCCAGTTAAACTTAGCTAGGACCAGACAGGTTCCTTTAGTTTAACAAAAAACAAAAAAAAAAAAAACAGAGAGAGAGAGAGAAAACAGGAAAACTCCATAGAAGTTAGGTCAGCTTAGGGTCTAAAAAAACTAAACAGGTAGCTGGTGGGAGGGTTTTATGGGTTAGGGTTAGGGGTAGGGGTAGGGTTTGGGGTTAGGGTTTGGGGTTTGGGGTTAGGGTTAGGGTTAGGGTTTGGGTTAGGGTTGAAGTCCAGTTGCACAGCTTACCTACGGCTCCTCCTCTCCCCTTCCCTGCCTATGTCTGTGCATCCCTCATGCCCCTTATCCATTGTCTGCCTTTATACCATCCTCTCTCTCTGCACCATTCAGTAACTCTTGTGGCACTTTCCCTGCCCCAGACCCTGTTTCCATGCCATCTTTCCTTGCTCTGTACAGATGTGGCAGGGAAACGTGGGCAAGGAGCTGTGGAGTGCAGCAGTGGTGGCTTAATGTATTATGTGGAGTTTGGATTGAGCTCCTGCTCATTGCAGCATGCCATTCCAACAGCACAGGGTTTGTCAACTTTCTTGACCATTGAGAAACCGCAGGACTGGGGCAATCATGCGGAATATGTTTGGGAAGCATAGTTGTATACTCACCCCCTGGGGCCACTCCCTTTCCCACCCTCTCCAGGCCCACCAGTGGTCATTTTAGAAGGGGGGAGGGGGGTATGGTCATATCACCCAATATATATATGTGAAATCCTGGTTGAGAAAGCCTAGCATGTCAGAATTAGCACAACATAATCAGAGTCCAGTGACACCTGTAAGACCTTTACGACCAATGGACTCTGATTTTGTTGTGCTGCTTCAGACAGATCAACACGGCTACCCACTTGAATCATATCAGAATTAGGAAATCCTAGTCGTGGCACAGGAATCCGTGTTAGGTGTTGGGAGTCTGTACCTGGCTTGCCACGTGCTGATTTATGCAAAGTAATTAGACCTGTGGGATTGCAAGGGGAATTGCTCTTCCTTCCTGGGTGGAGCCTCTTTTCAGGCTGCTTTTCATTTTGCAAAGCCTCAGGCTGGGAGTTGCAGCTGATTGCTGGCCTCTTAATTGCTTGTTCCCCTCTGAACGAGTCAGGCTTTGGAGAGGAGCCTGTAGGCTTGGCTGAGTGTCTGGGCTGTCCTGACCAACACCAGGACTTTGGAAGGACAGCCTTTTGCAAATGCAAAATATTCTCAGCTTTCTGCTCTCTGTAGCAGTGATAAATTTGGTGAGTAGGGGAAGGGGGAGGGCTTGCTCTATGTGAGTGTGTGCAGGGGGGGTGGTATGGTTGGATGGCATACGGCAGTCAGGACAGGGGGGAAAGGCTGCTGGTGCTTGGAGGGAGTGCTCATGTGCAAGTGGGGTGTGATTGCCTGAAGAGTTGCTATTGTGGCCTGCGTGCCTCTGAACTCCCACTGATGTGTGCTGTGCTCTCCTATGCAGGGCTCACACAACCCTCTCTTGCATCCATTGTCACCTGGAAGCCCTTTGAACATTCACAGAATCAGCTTCTCCATCAGATGGCTATGCAGCCTCTGCTTAAAAATGTCCAAAGACGGAGAAGCCACCCCCTCCCGTGGAAGCCTGTTTCCCAGAGAAAACACTCGTGATGTGCACTTGAGTGTGTCGGGGAGAAAGTTTGCCCTTTCTACAGCTCTCCCTTCCCTTAGCAAAACTGTAACTGTTCTTACGTTTGTTTTTATGGCAGAATGTTTTTTAAAAACCCTTTTTGTTTTATTTTGGACTGAGAATACCAATGGAGAGTAGGAGGGGATGTTGGTGTTTGATACTTGTTAGCAGTCACTTCCATTTTTTAATAGTGGCCTTTTAAAACACTTTTTTGGGGTGAGTTATTTATTATTATTTTGCTGCTTGAAACATATGAAAACTGCAATGTTTACAATTTTGTCCTGGTGCCTTGACATTTGTTTTAAAAACATGAGTTTGTTTGAGGTTATAGTTTTAGTATTAGCTTGGCTACGGCAAGCCACCTTGCACAAACCTTTGTTAGAAAGGCAATGCTGTGCG
>NC_135373.1:129441237-129448737 GCF_049243985.1 Paroedura picta
TAGGGTTAGGGTGATGGTTAGGGTTAGGGTGATCGTTAGGGTTAGGGTAAGGTTGAGGGTTAGGGTGATGGTTAGGGTTAGGGTGAGGGTTAGGGTTAGGGTTAGGGTGATGGTTAGTGTGATGGTTAGGGTTAGGGTGATGGTTAGAGTGATGGTTAGGGTTAGGATGATGGTTAGGGTTAGGGTTAGTGTTAGGGTGATGGTTAGGGTTAGTGTTAGGGTGATGGTTAGGGTTAGGGTGATGGTTATGGTAAGGGTAAGGTTGATGCTTAGGGTTAGGGTGATGGTTAGGGTGAGGGTTAGGGTTAAGATGATGGTTAGGGTGATGGTTAGGGTTAGGAAGAGGGTTAGGGTGATGGTTAGGGATAGGGTTAGGGTTAGGGTGATGGTTAGGGTTAGGGTTAGGGTTAGGGTGATGGTTAAGATTAGGGTGATGGTTAGGGTGATGGTTAGAGTTAGGGTGATGGTTAGGGTTAGTGTTAGGGTGATGGTTAGGTTTAGGGTTAGTGTTAGGGTGATGGTTAGGGTTAGGGTGAGGGTTACGGTGATGGTTAGGATGAGGGTTAGGGTTAGGGGTAGTGTTAGGGTTAGGGTGATGGTTAGGGTGATGGTTAGTGTTAGGGTGATGGTTAGGGTTAGGGTGATGGTTATGGTTAGGGTAAGGTTGATGCTTAGGGTTAGGGTTAGGGTGATGGTTAGGGTGAGGGTTAGGATGAGGGTTTGGGTTAGGGGTAGTGTTAAGGTGATGGTTAGGGTGATGGTTAGTGTTAGGGTGATGGTTAGGGTTAGGGTGATGGTTATGGTTAGGGTAAGGTTTAGGGTTAGGGTTAGGGTGATGGTTAGGGTGATGGTTAGGGTTAGGGTGATGGTTATGGTAAGGGTAAGGTTGATGCTTAGGGTTAGGGTGATGGTTAGGGTGATGGTTAGGATTAGGGTGATGGTTAGGGTGATGGTTAGGGTTAGGGTGATCGTTAGGGTTAGGGTGATCGTTAGGGTTAGGGTAAGGTTGAGGGTTAGGGTGATGGTTAGGGTTAGGGTGAGGGTTAGGGTGATAGTTAGGGTGATGGTTAGGGTTAGGATGAGGGTTAGGTTGATGGTTAGGGATAGGGTTAGGGTTAGGGTGATGGTTAGGGTGATGGTTAGGGTTAGGGTGATGGTTAGGGTGATGGTTAGGATTAGGGTGATGGTTAGGGTGATGGTTAGGGTTAGGGTGATGGTTAGGGTTAGGGTGATCGTTAGGGTTAGGGTAAGGTTGAGGGTTAGGGTGATGGTTAGGGTTAGGGTGAGGGTTAGGGTTAGGGTTAGGGTGATGGTTAGTGTGATGGTTAGGGTTAGGGTGGTTAGAGTGATGGTTAGGGTTAGGATGATGGTTAGGGTTAGGGTTAGTGTTAGGGTGATGGTTAGGGTTAGTGTTAGGGTGATGGTTAGGGTTAGGGTGATGGTTATGGTAAGGGTAAGGTTGATGCTTAGGGTTAGGGTGATGGTTAGGGTGAGGGTTAGGGTTAAGATGATGGTTAGGGTGATGGTTAGGGTTAGGAAGAGGGTTAGGGTGATGGTTAGGGATAGGGTTAGGGTTAGGGTGATGGTTAGGGTTAGGGTTAGGGTTAGGGTGATGGTTAAGATTAGGGTGATGGTTAGGGTGATGGTTAGAGTTAGGGTGATGGTTAGGGTTAGTGTTAGGGTGATGGTTAGGTTTAGGGTTAGTGTTAGGGTGATGGTTAGGGTTAGGGTGAGGGTTACGGTGATGGTTAGGATGAGGGTTAGGGTTAGGGGTAGTGTTAGGGTGATGGTTAGGGTTAGGGTGATGGTTAGGGTGATGGTTAGGATGAGGGTTAGGGTTAGGGGTAGTGTTAGGGTGATGGTTAGGGTGATGGTTAGTGTTAGGGTGATGGTTAGGGTTAGGGTGATGGTTATGGTTAGGGTAAGGTTGATGCTTAGGGTTAGGGTTAGGGTGATGGTTAGGGTGATGGTTAGGGTTAGGGTGATGGTTAGGGTGATGGTTAGGGTTAGGATGAGGGTTAGGTTGATGGTTAGGGTTAGGGTGATGGTTAGGGTGATGGTTAGGGTTAGGGTGATGGTTAGGGTGATGGTTAGGATTAGGGTGATGGTTAGGGTGATTGTTAGGGTTAGGGTGATGGTTAGGGTTAGGGTGATCGTTAGGGTTAGGGTAAGGTTGAGGGTTAGGGTGATGGTTAGGGTTAGGGTGAGGGTTAGGGTTAGGGTTAGGGTGATGGTTAGTGTGATGATTAGGGTTAGGGTGATGGTTAGAGTGATGGTTAGGGTTAGGGTGATGGTTAGGGTTAGGGTGATGGTTAGGGTTAGGGTGATGGTTAGGGTTAGGGTGATGGTTAGGGTTAGGGTGATCGTTAGGGTTAGGGTAAGGTTGAGGGTTAGGGTTAGGGTTAGGGTGATGGTTAGTGTGATGATTAGGGTTAGGGTGATGGTTAGAGTGATGGTTAGGGTTAGGGTGAGGGTTAGGGTTAGGGTGATGGTTAGTGTGATGGTTAGGGTTAGGGTGATGGTTAGGGTGATGGTTAGGATTAGGGTTAGTGTTAGGGTGATGGTTAGAGTTAGGGTTAGGGTGATGTTTAGGGTTAGGGTGATGGTTATGCTTAGGGTAAGGTTGATGCTTAGGGTTAGGGTTAGGGTGATGGTTAGGGTGAGGTTTAGGGTTAAGATGATGGTTAGGGTGATCTTTAGGGTTAGGGTGATGGTTAGGGTTAGGGTTAGTGTTAGGGTGATGGTTAAGATTAGGGTGATGGTTAGGGTGATGGTTAGAGTTAGGGTGATGGTTAGGGTTAGTGTTAGGGTGATGGTTAGGTTTAGGGTTAGTGTTAGGGTGATGGTTAGGGTTAGGGTGAGGGTTACGGTGATGGTTAGGATGAGGGTTAGGGTTAGGGGTAGTGTTAGGGTGATGGTTAGGGTTAGGGTGATGGTTAGGGTGATGGTTAGGATGAGGGTTAGGGTTAGGGGTAGTGTTAGGGTGATGGTTAGGGTGATGGTTAGTGTTAGGGTGATGGTTAGGGTTAGGGTGATGGTTATGGTTAGGGTAAGGTTGATGCTTAGGGTTAGGGTTAGGGTGATGTTAGGGTGATGGTTAGGGTTAGGGTGATGGTTAGGGTGATGGTTAGGGTTAGGATGAGGGTTAGGTTGATGGTTAGGGTTAGGGTGATGGTTAGGGTGATGGTTAGGGTTAGGGTGATGGTTAGGGTGATGGTTAGGATTAGGGTGATGGTTAGGGTGATTGTTAGGGTTAGGGTGATGGTTAGGGTTAGGGTGATCGTTAGGGTTAGGGTAAGGTTGAGGGTTAGGGTGATGGTTAGGGTTAGGGTGAGGGTTAGGGTTAGGGTTAGGGTGATGGTTAGTGTGATGATTAGGGTTAGGGTGATGGTTAGAGTGATGGTTAGGGTTAGGGTGATGGTTACGGTTAGGGTGATGGTTAGGGTTAGGGTGAGGGTTAGGGTTAGGGTGATGGTTAGTGTGATGGTTAGGGTTAGGGTGATGGTTAGGGTGATGGTTAGGATTAGGGTTAGTGTTAGGGTGATGGTTAGAGTTAGGGTGATGGTTAGGGTTAGGGTTAGGGTGATGTTTAGGGTTAGGGTGATGGTTATGCTTAGGGTAAGGTTGATGCTTAGGGTTAGGGTTAGGGTGATGGTTAGGGTGAGGTTTAGGGTTAAGATGATGGTTAGGGTGATCTTTAGGGTTAGGGTGATGGTTAGGGTTAGGGTGATGGTTAGGGTGATGGTTAGGATGAGGGTTAGGGTTAGGGGTAGTGTTAAGGTGATGGTTAGGGTGATGGTTAGTGTTAGGGTGATGGTTAGGGTTAGGGTGATGGTTATGGTTAGGGTAAGGTTTAGGGTTAGGGTTAGGGTGATGGTTAGGGTGATGGTTAGGGTTAGGGTGATAGTTAGGGTGATGGTTAGGGTTAGGATGAGGGTTAGGTTGATGGTTAGGGATAGGGTTAGGGTTAGGGTGATGGTTAGGGTGATGGTTAGGGTTAGGGTGATGGTTAGGGTGATGGTTAGGATTAGGGTGATGGTTAGGGTGATGGTTAGGGTTAGGGTTAGGGTTAGGGTTAGGGTTAGGGTTAGGGTTAGTGTTAGGGTGATGGTTAGGGTTAGGGTGATGGTTAGGGTTAGGGTAAGGTTGATGCTTAGGGTTAGGGTTAGGGTGATGGTTAGGGTGATGGTTAGGGTTAGGGTGATGGTTAGGGTGATGGTTAGGGTTAGGATGAGGGTTAGGTTGATGGTTAGGGTTAGGGTGATGGTTAGGGTGATGGTTAGGGTTAGGGTGATGGTTAGGGTGATGGTTAGGATTAGGGTGATGGTTAGGGTGATTGTTAGGGTTAGGGTGATGGTTAGGGTTAGGGTGATCGTTAGGGTTAGGGTAAGGTTGAGGGTTAGGGTGATGGTTAGGGTTAGGGTGAGGGTTAGGGTTAGGGTTAGGGTGATGGTTAGTGTGATGATTAGGGTTAGGGTGATGGTTAGAGTGATGGTTAGGGTTAGGGTGATGGTTACGGTTAGGGTGATGGTTAGGGTTAGGGTGAGGGTTAGGGTTAGGGTGATGGTTAGTGTGATGGTTAGGGTTAGGGTGATGGTTAGGGTGATGGTTAGGATTAGGGTTAGTGTTAGGGTGATGGTTAGAGTTAGGGTGATGGTTAGGGTTAGGGTTAGGGTGATGTTTAGGGTTAGGGTGATGGTTATGCTTAGGGTAAGGTTGATGCTTAGGGTTAGGGTTAGGGTGATGGTTAGGGTGAGGTTTAGGGTTAAGATGATGGTTAGGGTGATCTTTAGGGTTAGGGTGATGGTTAGGGTTAGGGTTAGTGTTAGGGTGATGGTTAGGGTTAGGGTGATGGTTAGGGTGATGGTTAGGATGAGGGTTAGGGTTAGGGGTAGTGTTAAGGTGATGGTTAGGGTGATGGTTAGGGTTAGGGTGATGGTTATGGTTAGGGTAAGGTTTAGGGTTAGGGTTAGGGTGATGGTTAGGGTGATGGTTAGGGTTAGGGTGATAGTTAGGGTGATGGTTAGGGTTAGGATGAGGGTTAGGTTGATGGTTAGGGATAGGGTTAGGGTTAGGGTGATGGTTAGGGTGATGGTTAGGGTTAGGGTGATGGTTAGGGTGATGGTTAGGATTAGGGTGATGGTTAGGGTGATGGTTAGGGTTAGGGTGATGGTTAGGGTTAGGGTGATCGTTAGGGTTAGGGTAAGGTTGAGGGTTAGGGTGATGGTTAGGGTTAGGGTGAGGGTTAGGGTTAGGGTTAGGGTGATGGTTAGTGTGATGGTTAGGGTTAGGGTGATGGTTAGAGTGATGGTTAGGGTTAGGGTTAGTGTTAGGGTGATGGTTAGGGTTAGTGTTAGGGTGATGGTTAGGGTTAGGGTGATGGTTATGGTAAGGGTAAGGTTGATGCTTAGGGTTAGGGTGATGGTTAGGGTGAGGGTTAGGGTTAAGATGATGGTTAGGGTGATGGTTAGGGTTAGGAAGAGGGTTAGGGTGATGGTTAGGGATAGGGTTAGGGTTAGGGTGATGGTTAGGGTTAGGGTTAGGGTTAGGGTGATGGTTAAGATTAGGGTGATGGTTAGGGTGATGGTTAGAGTTAGGGTGATGGTTAGGGTTAGTGTTAGGGTGATGGTTAGGTTTAGGGTTAGTGTTAGGGTGATGGTTAGGGTTAGGGTGAGGGTTACGGTGATGGTTAGGATGAGGGTTAGGGTTAGGGGTAGTGTTAGGGTGATGGTTAGGGTTAGGGTGATGGTTAGGGTGATGGTTAGGATGAGGGTTAGGGTTAGGGGTAGTGTTAGGGTGATGGTTAGGGTGATGGTTAGTGTTAGGGTGATGGTTAGGGTTAGGGTGATGGTTATGGTTAGGGTAAGGTTGATGCTTAGGGTTAGGGTTAGGGTGATGGTTAGGGTGATGGTTAGGGTGATGGTTAGGGTTAGGATGAGGGTTAGGTTGATGGTTAGGGTTAGGGTGATGGTTAGGGTGATGGTTAGGGTTAGGGTGATGGTTAGGGTGATGGTTAGGATTAGGGTGATGGTTAGGGTGATTGTTAGGGTTAGGGTGATGGTTAGGGTTAGGGTGATCGTTAGGGTTAGGGTAAGGTTGAGGGTTAGGGTGATGGTTAGGGTTAGGGTGAGGGTTAGGGTTAGGGTTAGGGTGATGGTTAGTGTGATGATTAGGGTTAGGGTGATGGTTAGAGTGATGGTTAGGGTTAGGGTGATGGTTAGGGTTAGGGTGATGGTTAGGGTTAGGGTGATGGTTAGGGTTAGGGTGATGGTTAGGGTTAGGGTGATCGTTAGGGTTAGGGTAAGGTTGAGGGTTAGGGTTAGGGTTAGGGTGATGGTTAGTGTGATGATTAGGGTTAGGGTGATGGTTAGAGTGATGGTTAGGGTTAGGGTGAGGGTTAGGGTTAGGGTGATGGTTAGTGTGATGGTTAGGGTTAGGGTGATGGTTAGGGTGATGGTTAGGATTAGGGTTAGTGTTAGGGTGATGGTTAGAGTTAGGGTTAGGGTGATGTTTAGGGTTAGGGTGATGGTTATGCTTAGGGTAAGGTTGATGCTTAGGGTTAGGGTTAGGGTGATGGTTAGGGTGAGGTTTAGGGTTAAGATGATGGTTAGGGTGATCTTTAGGGTTAGGGTGATGGTTAGGGTTAGGGTTAGTGTTAGGGTGATGGTTAAGATTAGGGTGATGGTTAGGGTGATGGTTAGAGTTAGGGTGATGGTTAGGGTTAGTGTTAGGGTGATGGTTAGGTTTAGGGTTAGTGTTAGGGTGATGGTTAGGGTTAGGGTGAGGGTTACGGTGATGGTTAGGATGAGGGTTAGGGTTAGGGGTAGTGTTAGGGTGATGGTTAGGGTTAGGGTGATGGTTAGGGTGATGGTTAGGATGAGGGTTAGGGTTAGGGTAGTGTTAGGGTGATGGTTAGGGTGATGGTTAGTGTTAGGGTGATGGTTAGGGTTAGGGTGATGGTTATGGTTAGGGTAAGGTTGATGCTTAGGGTTAGGGTTAGGGTGATGGTTAGGGTGATGGTTAGGGTTAGGGTGATGGTTAGGGTGATGGTTAGGGTTAGGATGAGGGTTAGGTTGATGGTTAGGGTTAGGGTGATGGTTAGGGTGATGGTTAGGATTAGGGTGATGGTTAGGGTGATTGTTAGGGTTAGGGTGATGGTTAGGGTTAGGGTGATCGTTAGGGTTAGGGTAAGGTTGAGGGTTAGGGTGATGGTTAGGGTTAGGGTGAGGGTTAGGGTTAGGGTTAGGGTGATGGTTAGTGTGATGATTAGGGTTAGGGTGATGGTTAGAGTGATGGTTAGGGTTAGGGTGATGGTTACGGTTAGGGTGATGGTTAGGGTTAGGGTGAGGGTTAGGGTTAGGGTGATGGTTAGTGTGATGGTTAGGGTTAGGGTGATGGTTAGGGTGATGGTTAGGATTAGGGTTAGTGTTAGGGTGATGGTTAGAGTTAGGGTGATGGTTAGGGTTAGGGTTAGGGTGATGTTTAGGGTTAGGGTGATGG